>NC_056731.1:698364556-698384556 GCF_019279795.1 Protopterus annectens
ATCATCCATAAAAGCAGAGAAATAAATATTAGTATTAAGAATTCTAGGGATGTTATGAAAAGTATTTTGAGTAATAAACAATAGCAAAGGTTCTAAGTAAATGTTGAAAAGAAAAGGGGACAATGGACAACCCTGTCTTGTTCCTTTAGTGATCTTTATCGGAGCAGAAAATTGACCATTAATGTATAGTCTAGTAAACATATTCTTGTATAAAACTTTTAAAAAATTTATAAAGAATAAGGGAATATTAAAACATAACATAGTTTGAAATAGAAAGTTCCAACATACTCTGTCAAACATTTGATGCATCTATAATCAAAGCATATATAGGGTTTGGATTTTACTTAATGAGATGAAGTATAGTCTCTAAAGATAGAGTATTATCCCAAGCATGTCTCTGAGACATAAAACCTGATTGATCTGACGAGATAATTGAGGGTAAAATCCGTTTCAATCTGTTAGCCAGAATAGATGACAGAATCTTAATATCCACGTTAATTAAAGAAATGGGTCTATAATTTACTGGATCAGATTTATCTTTATTATTTTTTAGAATTAGAATGCTTTTGGATGTGTTCCAATGAATATCAGAGATATCATTAACTCTTATATGATTGTAAACTTTAAATAGAAAGGGAAGAACTACCAATTTGAAAGTTTTGAAAAATTCTGGAGTAAAACCATCAGGTCCCGGAGATTTACCCAATTTAAGATTATCTATTGAATCCGAGATTTCTTGTACCGATATAGGGGTAGAAAGTAGTTTTTGCTGATTATCATTAAGTTTAGGGAACTTCAAAGAGTCTAAAAAGAGTTTTGAGTGATTATCTTTAACAGAATTAGAAGAACCTGAATATAACTCAGTGTAAAGAGAGGTGAAAAGTTGAATAATCTCTTCATCAGTATTATATAATCTGTTATTATAAGATAAAGATGTAATATTTGGATTTCTGAAGTTAACTTTAATAATTCTCGCTAACAATTTAGATGGAACCTGGGCCCACTCTGAATATGAAGCAAGTAGCTTTTGTTCAGTTAAGGAGAGGTTATTTTGGTGAAGCAGAATTAAATCTTTCTGACAATCAAAAATTTGTTTTCTAAAGTAGCATCATAGTTCAGACTAAGATGATTTTCCAACGAAGAAATTCTTGATTTTAAGAATTCCTCTTTCTTAAAGTATTGTTTTTGAAAAAACAGCTTTACTAATAAATAAACCTCTTAATCTTGCTTTACATGCAGCCCATTGTATGTCATAAGGAATGTCTGATGATTCAAGACTATTCACCACTTCATTTAGGATTTCTGAAGCTTGTTTGCAAATATCTTCATTTGACAATAAGTTATTATTTAAGGTCCACTTATTAAACATAGTTTTATTCTTGATATTGGGTTTTATGTTCAATTTTAGTGAAATTCTTGAGTGATCCAAAAAGAATCTGGGTTCTGTAGTAAAGTCCACAATATATTTTGAAATATAATCTGAAATTAGAAAGAAGTCTAATCTGGACCACGAATGATAGCACTTAGAATAATAAGTATATATATCATTCTTGTTTATATTTTTAACAGTGCGGAGGGGATCTATTAAATTATATTCTGTCATCAAATCATTTATAGCCAGAGTAGATTGAAGATTATAGGTGACAGTGGAACGGGAACGATCAATTACAGGGTTTATAACTGCATTCCAGTCACCACCCACTATAATATGATGATCCTTATAGGATGTAAGAATATTGTAAATTTTTAAAATGAACAAATGTTGTGAATTACATGGGCCATATAGATTTAAAATTAATAAGGGTTTGTCTAAACCAGCAATAGAAGCGGTAAATAAGCACCACCTCCCCTCATCATCAAATTTCTCATCAATAATATTCCCAATGAATTTTTGTTTAATGATTATAGCTACACCTCTGGAGTTAGATGAGTCACCTGAAGCTATAATCTTGTTGATCCATTTTTTTTAACTCTTTATTCCAATCAATACGTGAAATATGGGTCTCTTGAATAAAACAAATGTTAGCCTGTGATTTAAAGATCATATGAAATAATAGTGACTTTTTCGCTTTATCTTGAATGCCTCTAACATTCCAAGAATCTAAAATTATGTCAACAGGCATATTCTACAAGTATAATCATTATTGATGCTATAAAAGTGAACTCAAGGTGCAAATCCAACACAACATTAAAAAGAAGAAGAAAAAATAAAAGAAAAACAGTCTTTAAGTATTCAAGCAAGTCATCAAATAATATTTGTTGAAAGAAAAAGAAAAAAGTTTTTTTAAGAACCATGAAATGTATAATAATAACCTTTATCCTAACCCTAGTGCCTACTCACCAATCCCCCTGTGATAAAGGAAGAGCAGAAGAACATGAAAAAACATTGTAATTATAGATAATAATAACCTCAAGTTAGAATACAAATTACTCAAAGGAAGCCTAACATAACATAAAGTCCGAGTAATACTACTAAAAATATATACAAAATTAACTAATTTCAAGACGTCCAACATGCTTAATCCCTACTTCTAATACTAATCTAAAGCTCCTATCCTTAAATTGAAATTTATAGTGATTAAATGTATTTCCTCAAGTATTTCAAGAGAAAGAGAAACAAGTAAATAATAAATAAATCACACTCTGCTTAACTAGAACACTCTATCATAAGAAGTAATACAATTAAAACTGAAAGATATGTAAGATAACATATATAAGTATAACAAAACCAACTGGTAACATTATAATATAAGTAAATAAGCATAGCATTACTGAACTAAAGATAATAGTCATGCACTATCTACTGAACCTTCTTTAGTACTTTAGTGATAATTTCATTAATCAACATGACCATTAGTATGATAAAAGCACTAATACCTGTAGAATGAGTATTTAGTTATAGTTCAAATAAAGCAAAAAACAACTACCAAGCAACCATATCTCAAAATGAAAAACAATTCAGTCTGGAGATGCATCTATTAACTAGATAATAATAGTACAGGAACTATTCAAAATGAAATATTATAAGCTGTAAGGTTTTAACACTAGTTAATATACATGAATAAAGTATAATTATATTATTAAATAGTAACTTAAACAGCATCATATATATTGGACTGATTGTACAACAATGTGCATACATATAATTTTAAATCTACTTTTGAATATTTTACTAATGACTCTGTTAGGTTATATAGCCATACTATTCTTCTAAGCTATAGATGTAACATAGCAAAACAGCATGAAAAGACAAGGCTTTTAAAGTAAACATTTTGAAAATCTAATTAAAACAGAAACAAGCAAGCTAAATGCAGTAAATCTAAGGGCTTAAATATATACATGTAGATTCAGCTAATCATATTAAAGATAGTTATTTCAAACCTTTCAAATAAGTAAAGGCTTTCTTAAACATAAACTACTAATCATAAATATCACATCCAGCCTCTGAGAAGAGAGAGAGCAGAGAATAGAAAGAACATGAAACTTTCATATGAACAGGTATACTTTGTAACATTTGTCAAATTAAACACTTCAGTATAATATAAAATATTGTATGAAAAAATATTCTGAATAGGAAAATATGTTCATTTCTTTACACATCCTTTAGAATTTTAATATATAAAACTAACCTGTTCATTTGTTTCCAAAAACATTTTCACTCTGCTTTATGAAAGTAGCAGCTTGCTTTGAAGTCATGCAGACACACTAAAAGTCACTGAATATATTATGTGACATGAATCTGTTTAAATTTAAAAAGCAACCTTCATTTATGAAGAGAAAACACTTTAAATAATAGCCAGATCTATTAAAAAGTTAGTGCTATTGAATATTTGTTGAAAACAAGCAGACTTGTGTATTTGAAACTGTCCTTCTTTCCTCACAAATGATGACATCACCATCCATCTCAGAGAGACTGTAGTGTGCGCATGTTCATGCAGAGCATCAACTGGAACTCTGAGGGGAAGATTTTCTTGCTAGAATGTTGAGATGGAATGTTTTTCCCTCCAAAAATCATTTAGCTTACACAGAAGGCTGTAACTCCAAAGCTTGTAGTAAAATTAACATATTATCTATTTACACAGCAAGCATATGTGAGAGAAAGAGAAAAAAGTAAATACAGGAATATAAATGCTTCTATTAATCCACACAAATCTAACAAGCATATATCCTGTCACTGCACACTGTCACACCAAATCCATCATGTGTAAATTACATGACAAGTTCTTAAGGTAATATAATTATGTCACACCAGAATTACAAATCATGTAACACAAATACTGTCATATTAAAGAAAAGAAAAGATCAAACCTTATTGTAGTTCTTTAACAGTAGAATATTAAGATACAGTGTCAGGAAGCTTTTAAATGTTTTAAGAAAAATGTCTTTGCATCTTTAGGATCTGAACATACAAATCTTTTGTTATTAGCTGTGAAAGACAAGGTATTAGGATATGCCATTCGAAATCTAATCCCTCTTTTATCAAGTCAGCACAATAGGGGCTAGTTTTTGTCTATTTAATTTGATCTGTGCAGGAAGATCTTGGGAAAATGATAGTTTGTGAGACTTCCATATGAATTGTTTCTTTGTTTTAGCAGTTTCTAGGATCTGGAAAGTGTCTTGAAAGTTTAGTAACTTAGTATAAATTAACCTTGGTGTGGAAGAATCTTGCTTTGTACGCAGTGCTCTGTGTGCTCTCTCTACAATTATAGATTTTGAAGAAGCTTCACAATTTAACAGTGTTTCAAAGATATTTTTAGTCACAGATAACAAGTTTTTATTGTCATAAGATTCAGGTAAACCACGAATAATGATGTTATTTCTTCGACTCCTGGCTTCCAGATCCAATATTTTAGCTTGTAAATCTGAAATAGTTTTATCTCTAGATTTAAAGTCACTTTCCAATAAGTCTGTTTTAACCTCCAAAGCTAAGATTTTATTTTCAATAGTAACAATACTATTGTTTATTTGCTTTAAAGATTTACTAAAGTCTGTAAACTGTTCTGAAAAGTTTTGTATAGCACTTTGGATTGGTTTTAATGCTATTTTTAGTTCTTCTAAAAGGAAATTTGAGCCATTTAAATCTTTATTACTTACATTAATAGTTTCTGTAGGTTGTCTAGATGATTTCAGTCTTTTGAACCTGAATCTTTTCAGGAGAGAGCATTGAAGTATATTTGGCCTTTGTAGGCTGAGTCTCCATGGAGTCAGATTTTGTAGCCATGCCCAGAAATGGAATGCAGTTAACAGGATACCAGGAACCAGGAACAGACTGGAGCAGTAGGAGTCCCAGCAGCAGAGAGACCAAGAATGTTCTGAGGTAAAATAAATCCCAGGATAATAATTCCAGAAGAAAAAATAATCCAAATGCGTAGAAAAAGATTTATAAAATCTTTTAGTATAAAAATTTGAGGAAAAAGGTTGATGTATAGTTGTAAAAAAAAAACAAAAGTTAAATAGCTGTGAGGAGCTCAGAGAGTAAGGACTAGACTAGTCGGCAGCCATCTTGGAATCTGATACAATAGAATCTTAACATTGAATTGTACAATTACTGTAAAGTGTCATTAACATATTGTAACGTATAGAAATAGAAAAGTGGAGGTTCATGAATAATGTCTGTACAGTACATGGAAATTAATATCATACATTGGCATTTTAAAGATCAAGATTTAGAAAGTTAGCCATTAGTAAATATTGTTTTTGTCAGCATATAGAACATGCTTAAGATTTTTTTAACTGCATGTTAGACAGGAGTTAAGGCAAATATGATGAGTAATGAGGGAAGTATAGTGAGGAGTTAAGAATGATTGACCACAGTTGGTTTGCAAGTGTGCTAGGTTGACAGTCCCTGGTTGGGGAATATTCCCTTTCCTTGGGGAGTGTGAGATCTTGAAGTTAGTATATATAATTAGCAGACATTATGGGGGGGCATGCAAAAAGGATATCATTTGTTTTTTGTGTTTGCATGCTGCTAGAATTTTCTCCATGCATGCGCAGCTGATTTATCTATATACATGGATATAGATATAGATATAGGTATAGATATAGATATAGGTATAGGTATAGGTATAGGTATAGATATATATATATATATAGATATAGATATAGGTATAGATATAGATATAGCTATAGATATAGATATAGGTATAGATATAGATATAGATTTAGATATAGGTATATATATATATATATATATATATATATATATATATATATATATATATATATAGATATAGGTATATAGATATAGGTATAGATATAGGTGTAGATATAGATATAGCTATAGATATAGCTATTGATATAGACATAGCTATAGATATAGGTATAGATATATATATATATATATATATAGAGAGAGAGAGAGAGAGATAGACATAGATATAGGTATAGATATAAATATAGATATATATAGATTTAGATATAGCTATAGATATAGATATAGATATAGATATAGATATAGATATAGATACAGTGTGTTTTACTATTTGTAAGTACGTCAAATGTTTTGGAAGCAAACATTTTTTATGAAAATTCTGGTTCTTCACAAAATGCTGCCATTTGTTTGGAGGTAGTGGGATTTTATCCTTTCCCCACTGTTTTGTTTTTATTAGAGTTGTATTCATATTAAAATGTATATTTTGAAGTAGTCTCAAACCATGTTTCTATAATGATCGCTCTGAATTTAATATACATATGCAAAACATGGTCCAAAAATTCGCAGCAAATTAAGCTTTCTATACAGTCTTCAACTTTATTACTGCCCACGCATGTAAAATCACTGCTATTTCTTATCTTCTGTCAAACTTTCAGTATGCCGCACATATTCTCACAAATATTAATGTATCACAACTATAACAATGAGAGCAATGCTATAACAATAACAGCTAAATGTGATACTGATATGTCTTCTCATCACTGTTTTGCCCTCAGAAACTTAAACTGGTTTGAATTTTCACCTATGTTAAGATTTTCTTAGTTAAAACTAGGTCATAACATTCTGTTCTTTCCTGACAAATGCCCCTCCTTCACTTCTCTTCAGTGATACTTTAATACAAGATAACTTCATTCTACAAATAACAATCTTCTAGTTGTTACAAAGTCACACAACTCCTGTGCTAAATCCTTATATTCCACATATATTTCAGAAATGTGGAATTCACTCCCACAGTAATTAGGCAAGTAGCCTCCTCCAAGACCTAAAAGAAATAATAAAGGATTTTCTACACATCTCCTGGCTCTGTTCCTTCAAACTCTCTCTCTAGGCCAAGTCAACATAGTATTTTACAGAATACTTTTCCTTTTCTCCTTAACACACCTATAATCCTCCACCTCTTTATAATTCATTCTTTCTCTTCTTTATCATTGTTTTTTTATCCACTAATCCATATCGTAATGCAGCTCCTTTTCCATTTAACACCTCATTCTTTCTATCACACATGCCCTTTTGTCTTTCTTTTTTTTGACACTTAAAATTACATTATCACTTTATTATTACATTTCAATATATTTTCTAATTTAAAATGAACAGTATTTCATTATCTTTACAATTTATAATGCAGACTGTGTCACTTTCTATTGTCTATCCTAATATATTATGGAGCTTTTCTCCAGGGCCTCTGTTGAAAAGGTGTCTGGTATGGCCCAGTCAGACTATCTTGGTGACTAAATAAAGGGTAATCCTATGGGCTAGGCTTGTAAAGGCTCCAGGGCCATTAGCCTAGTACACACCTATGAACCTATGCGTGTGTCAACCAACATTGTGCATATGCATATATATATATATATATATATATATATATATATATATATATATATATATATATATTTATTTATTACTAAATGCTTACAGATGTGCGCACACACACACACTTGACATTGACAGTGGACAGATACCTGCAATTCCGTGCCACTGATTTTTGTCATTCTTGAGTCCTGTTAATTTCTTACTCCTTCACATTCAGTACAGTATACTGCTCGTGTTGTTATTGTAGAGCCGCTATAGTAAAAAGCTACATATTAGGGTTGTAGTCTTCATCTTCTGAGGAGTAACATCATGGTTTTCAGTTTATCTGCTGCGCACTGCATATACACAGGGGATACCTGGGAGCACTGCCTAACAATTGTTAAGGAGGTAAGTCACCTGAAAAAAATGGACCCTTTATAGGGGAATCTTGGGAGCAACGACTGGTTAACTGACTTAAAAGCACCAGTTGAAGGAACTAAACCCTGTACTTTGGGCAACAGGATGCAGCTTGTTAACATTTCAGAGCCTTAATTCTAACAGCTAACTGCTTGGCTTACACATGATTAAGAAGCGGTAATATGTATGCTAAAAGCCAAACAGGTCACTTTCCTCAGACTGGTTAAAATAACTAGTCTGCTTGATGTAAGAAACTTATACAATCTATGTAGCATCCTGAGGGCTGGCATTATAAACAATATAATTACTCCAAGTATCATTATAGCTGCTCCTTAAAGTTTGTTTCATTTTAAAAGATGTAAGAAGAACACAAGGGAAAACAGGTAACCGTAATCATGTTGTTGTAACTGAAACTTAATAACTTATAGCAGCTGTTTCTCGGGTATATTAATGCAAACATGTTACAATCCTTCTTCAGTTATCTACTGACAAGGACCCCTTAGGTCACATTCCAGTTATAATGGCAAAGAGGATATAACGAGACTGTAACAAAAAGAAACAGTGAGCTTATTTTAAAGTCAATGAAAGATATGAAACAATGTTCATGACAATTTCTACATACTATTGCAAAGCACTAACTATACGTAAACTCAGCTTGTTTGAGCAGGTACTGCTCTTTCCAATAGCTATTATAGAACTGCCTCATAATCCTAAAGTTCAACTGTTAATCAAAGTTCACAGAATTGCGCCACTCAGCTTTAGTGCTAAAAGAAAAAAAAAAGAGCTCACACACGCATCACACATACATCTTGACTGTATTCACAATAACAATGAACTTTGCTCCCCCAGTTCTGAGCAGCTCTTTACAGTGTCCACTTAAACCCAAAAGGCAAACTGCATATTCTGCACAGCAAGCTAGTGTTCCTCTATGGGATACAATCACAACTAATGACCATCCACTAAGACTAGGGGGCTAGAAAAGATCATCGACCAGCTGCTTCCCCTCTCTTCATACATCATAATCAGTCTCAGGGGCCCTATCCATCCCAACTGTTTTTCATGTGCTTTTAATCAGTCTGCAGTTACCTTGTGTAAATCTGTTAGCTAAAGGAGCACTCAACATCCTCACCTGCCATGGTGCTAGCTAATTAATTTACTTGTGCCTAGACGTCATACATGTGAAAAGAGTCTGCCCTCAGCTGACACCTCCCAGACGATTAGCATTAACTGCTGCATAATGAACTTACTGAAGAAAGAATGCTGGCATAAGAACATCAGCATAAATATCTCCAGTAACATTCTTCCTGCTAGGTAAAATATTGAGAATAGAGCATTTTAACTTGAATGTATAAAGGTCTAAATAGTTCAGCCATAACTACTTGTATAGGAAATGAGTGTAATCGATTCTGAATGTCTGCCCAATAATCCTTTTATTTACTGTCGTTGTTGCTGTTATTATCATTATTTTTATTGTTACTAATAATTGATAATATAAAACATGCAAAAGTTCAAAAAATGCCATTTGCTTGTGCAAGATCACAGTATAGAGGGAAGTGAGATTTTGCCCTTTCCGCACTGTAGTGAGACCGTAAACATTGGGAGTGTGTGTGTGTGTGTGTGTGTGTGTGTGTGTGTGTGTGTGTGTGTGTGTGTGTCTGTGTGTATGTGTGTGTGTATATATATATATATATATATATATATATATATATCAGTAATATTCTTGTTGGAAGATGGAAACATGCTAGGTGTATCTGAATAGTATACTCTTTGCGGAGGCAGAAGCATATTATGTGCATGTATGCAACATTCAGTGCCCGGGCAGAAGCAGGTTAGGTGAATATAAAGGTCCTGCTTGGAGGTAGAAATAGGTTAGGTACATGTACAGAACATTTTGTGTACATACAGAAACATGTTAAGTTCATGAAGATAATGTTCTGTTAGAGGCAGAAACAAGTTAGGTACATGTAAATAACTTTCTTGCTTGCAGGTAGAAAAAAGTTAGATGCCTTTAGATAGTGCTCCATGCTCCAGGTAGAAACAAATTATGTGACTATACGTAATGTTCTTGCCAGCAGACAGGTTAGGTTAAGTGTATGTATTTAAAGTTTTTGCCATCCAGTAAAGAAAAATCAAACTTCTTCTTCTTTCAACAAGTTGCCTTTAGATAATGTTGTGGGCTCCAGGTAGAAACAAATTATGTGAACATACATAATGTTCTTTCCAGCATACAGGTTAGGAGTAGAAGTTGTGTGGACATACATAATGTTCTTTCCAGCATACAGGTTAGGTGTAGAAGTTGTTCATACATAATGTTCTTGCCAGGAGACAGGTTAGGTGTATCTAAAGTTAGTTTTGGCTTACAGTGAAGAGGAATCAAACTTCTTCATTGTATTTTAGCTGCTTCTATTCAAGGTCACCACAGCAGATCATCACTCCACTGAACAATTGGCAGTGGAGGTTTTACAGTGTCAAGTTGCCAGCCCAGCACCCAAATTTCACAGAAGACACACACACACACCTAGGACCAATTAAAAAAGTCCAATCCACGTCTTTGGAATGTGGGAGAAAGTCCACACAACCCCAAGGAGAACACGCAGACTCCACACAGAATGCACCCCAGGCAGAAACTGAACCAGAGAACCTCTTGCTGTTTGGTGACAACACTAACCACTGCACCACCACAGCCACACTGAAATGGAATCAAACATTTAAATTAATTTTCACAGTGCTGTTAACTCATTACACTGCAATTTTTAAAGCATACTTTCTAAATCATGTTTGTTTTGAAGTTAATTCTATCTCCTGTTATATTCCTCATGTTAAAGTTGCAAGTGATTTTACAAAAAAAAAAATTAAGATTATAGCATGCTATGTTTTTTTTTCAATGATGCTAACTTTTTATTACCCCACCCACAAAACACATTATGATAGGTACTGTGGAAATATTTACGTACAACTGCAAGCCATTACAGATGAGCAAAAACAATTTACTTCTTTACAAGTGCAACGCTTTACTTGCATTGTGTTGGTTTTCAATGTATGGTGTTCCACCTGCAAGACCTAGTTGACAACTTGTTTTTATAGCAGGTAAGAAAGAAACTCCTGCTGATGTATTTAGTATGGACATGCAGTTGCTCAGGCATTAATATAGGTAATGAGATTTGTGGATTCAGTCTTTCATGATGTCCTGCCACAAATTTCAGTTCTAAGAAATATTTCAGGGTGACAGTCTTATCAACAAAATAAAAAAAAAAATGTAATACATAAATAAATAAATACATATATTTTTGCATCAGAATCGTAAATAATTTAGTATTGAATATACCAAGCTAAATTCAGGGGTATATTTCTTATATTTGCTTCCGAAAGTGACTAACATACTTTATGAAAAAAGTAACACTTGTACAAACTTTTGGTACAGTCCAGTAAAAGACCAAGCCAATGCCAGAGGCACTAACGTTGAAACTCATTGCTGGAAATGTCAGGACTCGTGAGTCATACTTCAATTTGCAATTACAGTAGAAATCTTTCCAACATCAGAACTTTTTTATCATTGGTCTGTAAATAAGACAAACATTATAACACAATTTCACATTTTACTTCTGAGTAGGAATAAATTCATATTTTATAGAATACTATACTGTACAATTCACCCACTAGAGACCTTTACTCTAACAATGAACTTTTATTATGGATCAGTAAAACATTCAACACTGCTGGAGATTTACTCTACTCTCATTATGTGTCAAAATTCTAGAATGAAATCCCTACACAGTTAAAACAGAGAAAGCTTAAATAGTTTCAAAACTTTGCTTAACAGCACCTGTGCCAAAGATGGCTGTATTCTTCCTGCTCACCTCACTAGCTTTACTAAGATTACATTTCTCCAACTCTTACAGCCACTTTGCTTCCTAATCTTTGAGTATTTTATCACTCCTCTTCATACTGCACTTTCTACCTAAAGTCTTACTTTTCCTCTTTCTCTCACACCCCACCACTACCTACAATTCCTCCTCTGTCCATTTGTCCAGGTCCCCTCCAATAAACACATCACACCAAATGACATTTGACGACCTTTATTAAACTTCTATAACATAGCTTTGGTCACCAAAATTAATTACAATTGGACAGTATAGTTGATTCTAAATGCAGCATAAACATCCTTGTAATGTTAAACAGGACAACGTACCTACTCATCCTGCCAAGTAAGTAGCATCCATACCTTTGCTTGCATACTTTACTTATAAAGCAGCATCCCAGACTCACTTCATATCCCACACAGCATAAACATTCTTGTAATGTTAATCAGGACAGCGTACCTACTCATCCTGCCCAGTAAGCAGCGTCCATACCTTTGCTCGCTTACTTTACTTATGAAGCAGTGTCCCAGACTCACTTCATATCTCATTTATTGAATTGCCCATCCAACCAAATAATTCAGGATGGCATAATCTTACTCATATGAAGCAGCATTCCATCTCACTTCATACACCATTCATTGAATTACCTTCCAACCAAATAAGCAGCGTCATTACCTCCGCTTGCTTACCTATCCAGCAAGCTTCCTCCAGCTGCGCATTTTTCTTTCCCCCAATTCCATGAAATGAAAATCCAGACACCAGAGGGGAACAGAAGAGAGTAAGCCTGTCCCTCTTCTCTGCCAACCAGCCTGACCAGGATGTTCCCCCTCCCAATTACCCAAAATAATTCACCAACTACCTGCCATAAAGGAAGGATTAAGCCAAACATCATTTGGTGTATCCATTACCTCTAAATTACAATAGATCACCATCATCAATCCCATGCCTTAACCTACCCACACTGAAACATACCTTAATGTAAAGAAAGTGTGCCTTAATACAACTAAAATTAATAGGATTACCCTTGACCCCACTGTATCACCAAAATATCCACTCCAAGAAACCACTAACCATGGTTAACTTCTAACCATGCTCTGTGGCCCCATTATACCTCTCTAGTGACTAGCACTCCTTCTGTAACTGATACAGTCAGGACCATAATATCCATCCTGTCAAACCCATTACTCTCCAAACTCCCCCCTTCAGACCCTGACTGCTTCCATCTTCTAATTCCACAAACACCTCCTGCAGCATGCATCGGCTGCACAATCCACCTCCTTCAGCCACTGGGGAAAGCAGACTCATTATCATCCCAGCCTCAAATTCGGTACCTCCAACATCTTCAGATATGCAACTGTGACTCTATACACATCCTTTATGACCTCACTGCCCATCACTCCAGCCACTGGCACAATGTCCCCCATGAGCACCTTCGGCATGGATCTGTAAAAGAAAAAGAAACTGTAAATTCGCTGCAACAAACAACATTTTAACCTGCATGCCATCAAGAAGACCCACCCACATACCCCTTAAGCCAACATTCTTCAATGTAATTATGACTTAGGCCTCCCCTTCTACTCAACCCCCATTTATTTATTTATTTATTTATTTTTTTGTTATTAACCTGCTTAAGTTTCCCAATTAAAGCTGTTAATATGTGATGCTATGTTGTTGTCCACTCCAAACGCAACCTTGATGAGTGGGTAACCACTAATTTCTCCCAAGCATTTTAACTGTAACAAATCCCAGAGGGGATAGCTAATTTTGACTAACCACACCTTCCCAAACCCTAGGGGTAACATCCCCTTTCCCAGAATCCCCTGCCATAGAAGATCAAAAACAAATGAGGGAGAAATTGCCTGGGCTGCCTTCAGCTCCCCCATAAGCCTTAATTTGCACACAAAGACTCTTTGCAAACCCTGCATATCAAAACCCCAATGATACCATCTAAAGTAAGGGCCTAGGACAAAGCCCTGTGGGGACCTTAACTATAACCAAGGATTTCATCTGTCGAGTTGGTGAATGATACTTGCAATGTCCCATTTGTCATCTATGCAGATACCCATCTTATCGAGAGTACCTCACAGCAAAATTTTCCAGTCATGGCTATTAGACTGCTATAGAGCTTCATGCTACATGTGGTAATAGATCCATTTAATATATGCCTGCTGATATATGGTTTCAAATTTTATAAAACAATATTTAAAATATGGCCCAATTTGGGTCTATGCCCCCCCCCCGATTATGTCAGGTTTTGTCCAGACTTCTTGCACTAGGAGGTTGCGAGGTATGATTTGAATCTCACTATCCCTTTTTTTTTTTTTTGCAGTGTAGTCTGACTTCCATGTACCTTATTATAATTGAGGAACATTGATCTGTATAATTTGAACTAAGTGTACCTATTTACTCTGAACCCCTAAGCACTGCTTTATATATTGCAAATGATAATTTGGCTATTTCAGTAAACTTTAAGTAAGTTTATATTGTCAGTGTCTACTCATGCATATTCACAAATTTCACATTTCTGTAAATGCTGCATTACAACTACAAATGCATTTACTACCCAATATGGTTAGGTGTAGAGGCAGAAAGAGACACATAGAGAGAGAGAGAGAGAGAGAGAGAGAGCTGCAGATAGCTTTAACATTCTGTAGTTACTAACTACAGCCACAGTTGTCTTTGTCTAGCCTCTTCATAATTTAGTTTCTGGGCTACACTCCTCACCCATATCCCTTTCCCCTACAAGGCTTACTTTTCATTTTATCTCCAGTTATCTCCGCTTTCACCAAGAATGTTGCTTCTTCTTCTCCTGTATCCTTGTTTCCATCTCCTTACTAATTAGTTATGCTCATTTCCCTATTCTGTCTGGAAAACTGAGATCAGTAGCAGTAACAAGAGACCCAAACTGTCATAGAAGTACCATCTTTCCTGAAAGATATGAAGCATGACGCTTAAATGTCTCATTTATTCACATCACCCCCCCCCGCCTATTAGGGCAGCAAGAAGCCTAACACGCTGCCACTCACACAAGGCACAACAACATGTCCTACACACTTGTCCTGCCTATTTTGCAAGTCTGTCATACAAAGAAAAGTGCCAAAAGACATGCAGAGTTGACTGCATGCCCTCACCAACCGCGGCAACCCAACCAAACTTCAACAAACCCTCCAACAAATCCTCCGACACACATCAACATCACAAAGGCACTCAAACACCCAAATCCAACTGTCTAGAAACCACCTCGAGAGGAAAAGGGCACACAATACAACCCTGCAACTCCCAAATCCCACAAAATAATGTTTCAGGGATACAGCTTTCTCACTTTTGTTGCATTGTAGGACAAGCCAAATCCATAAAAGAAGCCACTAAAGTCCAAAAATACTGTGCCATGGCTAAAACAAAATACAGTCCTGCTCGCTTGGAATACCACTGCAAAGGACTAGCTATGATGCATTACTATACCAATAAAGAGTAATAAAGTGCAGACCTTTTTTTTTTTTCTCTTTCCTTTTTTCTTTTTTTCTTTATAACCAACAGAATTAAAATGGTGGCATCCGATCATGCCCACCTCAGAAGCAACGGTCAACCCCCCAAAGGCCACAACTGCACATGCGCTGCAAAGATGCCCATCGCAAGCCCACAAACCAATAAGTAAAGTGGGTGACAAGAGTCCACCGATGGAGTCTGTGCCCATCCTGCACATACTCAAGACGTCACATTTTCTTAATTACATAACAAACAAGGGGCGACACTGGTGTCAGCTTCCTACAGATGGATGGGGGTCCCAGTATATTATAGGTTCTTTTTTAGTATCAGCAATCACAGTGCAAACTTCACCAAACAAGCTCACAGCACGAGATGTAGCTTGTAAATTAGCTAACTACTCAATCCAGTCTCATCGCAATATTTTACACCAAACCGGAAACACATTAATTTCTTAGCAGATACGCTCACGGACTTATTTCTAACCACACACCTTAGAAGAAAATGAAATACATAACTAAATAAATAAGAATAAATAAATAAATAAATACTAATAATGCAATGAGGAAACAAGCTCAGTTACTGACCAATCTGCATTTCCCGAAGTACCTTAGTAGCATACTGCGCATACACCAGATGCCCTTGTGAACGAGAGAACTAGAAGCCCACGAATACTACTTGCGGTTTACCCTAATCACAGGAAATGCTAAGGATTATACCACTGCAAAGACAGCTAACCAGAAAGGAGGAATGAGGCTATAACAGAAGGATCACACTATGTACCAACGGAACAGATACCTGCCGTGACCTTAACCTCCAGGTAGCTGACAAACCTCTTCAGCATTGTTTTTTTTTTTTTTTTGTTTGTTTTTTTTTTTATTAAATACTTGTTGTTTTTCTTCTTCTTCTTCTTCTTTTTTGTTAATAAACAGAGCCCCCATCCCGAGTAACTAAACCAACTTACACCAGCCACTGCCCGAAGTACTCAAACCTCCCCCCATGCTGCAATACTAACACATTAGCTATCCCACACACTATCGCAGCTCATACTCAAACCCTTAGATTACCAACCAATGCAACCTCAAAAACTGCATGGACATGTACTATGTGGGGGGTCAGGGGAAAATACACCCTACCCACCTATGATAAAATTATTGGCACCCTCCCCAAGCCAAAACATGTAGCCTAACAGGGCAACCTTGCAAGGAAGGTGCAATCAAAAACATCCTGCAGCCCAACATGACGACTTTGTCTAACTCAAAGCCCGACTAACTAAAGCCAAAAAAAAAAAAGTTTTAATTACCTGTATACATCACCAGCTTCCTCAACATACCCTAAGCAGTAACCCAAGGCTTACCTGTTCCCCAGGAATACCCACAGGTATCTCGGACGTCACTTGCCCTTAGCAAGTTCACACCAAAATGTGATTACTTGCCCAGCTACACTTGTCTAAACCCCTTAAGCTTCTCCCCACCCTTACCTCATTTCCTCCCAATCATTCCTCCCTCTGTTTAACCCTTTCATCTCCCCAGCCCACCTAACTCCCATTACTATCAATCTAACCCCTCTTGAAGATGTCCCTGGACAAATTAGTTTGTTGCCAAACTTCATTTATCTTCCTGCTCATTTCTATAACTTCTCCTTTCATATCTCTCATTATTTTTAAGGTATATTCTACTCGTCTGTCTGTAAATTATTACTAAAGTCAAAAACACCCCAGAGTGAACCTTTCCATTGTAGCCATCATGCTATAAAACCATTAATTGTTATTGTAAGTTATTTCTCTATTCATTAATTAGCCAATTTATGTTAATTTTTTATGTTAAAATGCTACATTCATATAATAAATATTTATAAAATATTTAAAAATCATGTGAATAAGCTCATGTATAGATGTTTTTACCCTGCAATTGTAAATGTGCATCATGTGTAACTGAAATGTAAAGCTTTTCTCCCCAGGCCTTCTCTGAAAATGCGTTTTACTCAGTCAGACTTTTCCCGGTCAACAAAGACACATACATAAATAAATAAATAATTTTTATGCGATGTGTCCCACTGCCTATTAGGCTTCCCCTTTGCAGTTACTGATGCTGTTGATAAAGAGAAACACAAAGAGGTTCCTTCTCAAACACCATTGGCTCTATATAGATGTTTCATTACTTTATTATGACTGTCACATGGTTGACTTTACCCAAGATTATTCTTTGTAACTATCTCTTTACAATGAGCCCACCAATCATATCTCTATGACAGAAAAACAGAGGAGTCAAACAATGATAGGAAAGACAACTGTCTGTGGTCTTAGCTACCTTTGTGTTACTTGTATATGCAGAATAACATCCAGCTCTACCTGATGCTTTTAGCAATAGAAGCAGTTATGATTATAGGTTCATATGTTCATAGGTTAGTACTAGGCTATCGGCCCTAGGGCCTATACAAGCCTAGCCATAACAATTCCCTGGATATTTCTTCCCACAATATTTACTTCCCTGGACCCCTGTCTAGCAGGGTGACTGAGGGGATCCCTGGGTTGAATGTCCTATCTCCCTTCCAATCATCAAGGTTCCTTTTGAAGAGGGCCAAGGAGGCACTCTGCTTGACATGTATGGGCAGTCGATTCCAGAGTATGGGGGATCTCTGGGTCAGGAACCTATCCCTCCAGCATGTTTTATTTATTGTGATGACAAGGTTTAGATCCCTGGAGCTTGTGGCTCTAAGGGATTGGGATTTCTTTAAGTAGAGCATGTCCGACAACTCAGGGTTTGACATGGCCTTGTATGTTAAGCAGAGATCATCTCTGAGTAGACGATATGCCACAGAGTATAGCTGGAGTTTTTTAAGATGGTCAGCATAGGGCATCTCCTTTAGGCCTGTGATTCTTTTAGTGAGGTATTTCTGCGGCCTTTTCAGCTGTTGCAGAAGTCTTGTGAGGTACATACCAAATGGAGCATTGTACTCTATAATGGGTCTAATGTAGGATGAGTACAGTGGGACAATTACCTCCTTTTTTCTGGATGAAAAGCCCTTAGTGATGAGGTGTGCCACATAGAAGGATTTCCTGACTGTTTGCATAGCGCGCTCTGCTAATGCGTCTTTCTTCAGTGTCATAACGTAGTTAGGTAGGGGTTTGAATCCTGCAAAGGGAATGTATGTGTGTTAGTATGAGTGTGGTTTATGTGTGTGCACTATGCTGGGAGGGTTAACTGCCTTTTGGTTAGGAGGGTGGCCTAATGGTTTAGGTGTTTGCCTTATAAACACAAGGTGCAGGGTTTGAGTCTCACAAGGGATAATTGGCTAAGCTTAAAATGGCTTGCAAGGGCAGTTAGCTTAGTAAGAATCTATGAATCTTAAATAAATATTATGAATCTTGTGGCGATGTGGTTATCGAAGGTGAGACCGCTGTCCACCTGTGTCCCTAAGTTTCTCATCACAATTTCGGTGTTTAGTGTACTGCCACCTATGTGGTAATTCATGGGTACATGTTTTTTCCCAAAGGGGATAACTATACATTTCTTGGCATTAAGCTTGAGCCCATGGCTCTGGCACCAAGCATCTGTTTCTGTAAGGCCCTTTTGTAGAATATCCACATCATTTGGGGAATTCAATAATGGCTCCCAGTTTGCAGTCATCTGCGAACTTTGTTAGCCAGAGTCCCTTAGTGTCGGCCTGTACTTCAGAGAAGTAGATGCCAAACAAGAGCAGTCCCAGGACTCAACCCTGAGGTACTCCACTTGTCACTTGTCTGGAGCTTGATTTGGAGTTGGCTACTTTTATAGTCTGGGTTCTGTCAGTAAGCCAGTTGGCAACCCATCGAATGATGTAGGGATTTATGCCCAGATTAGTAAGGTTATCTATAATTCCAGAGTGGAGGATGATGTCAAAGGCCTTGATGAGGTCCAGATAGGCTGTGTGGACCACCATACCCTCATCCACAGCTCTGGAGACTGATTCAAAGAAGTCAATCAGGTTCAGGAGACAGGATCGGCCCTTCACAAACCCAAACTGGGTGGGGTCCAGTGTTTGAAGGTTGCCAATGTCTTTTTTTATAAGTTCCATGATAATGGATTTTATGCCCTTACAGATCAGGCTCATCAGACTGATGGGACGGTAGTTCCCAGGATCCAAGGTGGATCCCCCCTTGTGGAGTGGGATAACTGTAACTGTGCACCACTCAATGGACACAACGCCTGAGGTGAGGCTATGATTAAACATGACACTTAGGTGAGGTGCCAGCTCATTTTGAAGTTCATGTAGTACACAGCCCGGGATGTCATCTGGTCCCACGTATGCTGTATTCTTAGCTTTGGAGAGTGCGGTTTCCACCTGTATGGCCATGATTACCGGAATTTGGCAATCTTTTGGTACTGAGATGGGCCCTTTAGGGGGTGAAGATTAAGAAGCCATGAAATGGTATTGAAGCAGCTGTTGATGAGAAGAATATGACAGCAGTAATTCTGCACTGTATATTTAACCGATGTTCAATAAGAAACGGGAGGTTAACATGGTTGTGGCAACATCAT
>NC_056731.1:698387056-698419556 GCF_019279795.1 Protopterus annectens
TTACCTACCCTAACCCACACCTCAAAACTCCAAACGCACTCACACACTAAAATCCCTACCCAAAACCCCTAGTAAACATCACTTACCTGAATCTCTAGCTACATCCACATACCACACCGTACATCACGAACACAGGGAATCTCACGTCACGTATGCACCTCCTCAACCACGGATTCATCATTTATGCATTAGGCATTTCTGGATTCAGCATTCTGCACTTTTGCTCAAGTGCAGTTCTGACACTTCAGTCTCTAGCTACTGAAGTTCGATATTTCAGTAGTTCGAGATTCTGAACTGAAACTATATATATATATATATATATATATATATATATATATATATATATATATATATATATATATATCAAAATGTTAAAAAATAAAATATTGATAACAACTGCTCATGCGACAAGGATTAACTTTGGAGTTGGCAAAAGCAAGTGTTTTTACACCTCCCACACTGTGTTAATTTTTAAATATATATATATAGATATATATATATATATATATATATATATATATATATATATATGGGTCTACTTCTATTCGCTGACAGCCCATTTCACTGAAACCCATTTGGTTGACAGCTCATTTCATCGACAAACATTCTAGGTGGGGGCTGTGCCCCCCACACACCCCCAACTATATATAACAACTCCACAGTCGCACAACAGTGGGGAGGGGGGCAAAACCCAGGTTTTTGCCTTGAATACTTTTGTCAATGAAATGAGCTGTCGACCAAATGGGTTTCAGTGAAATGGGCTGTCAGTGAATAGAAGTAGACCCATATATATATATATATATATATATATATATATATATATATATATAAACTCAGAGGTTACACAATCCCCAGAGTAGCATATTTCCCTATCCAAGGATTGCCAAGGTGGCACACATGTTGACCATTCGTTTATGTCAATCAAATGGGGTCAACCAGACAATGATTATGCATGTTTGTTTAATTGAACAAACCAAACTGACAGATATAGATAAAGGGACATAGGTATAGAACTAGATATAGATATATGTGGTGTTATTCCATACACACACACACACACACACACACACACACACACACACACACACACACACACACACACACACACACACATGCACGCACGCACACACACACACACACACACACACACACACACACACACACACACACACATATCTATCTATCTATCTAGCTATCTATCTATCTAGCTATCTATCTGTATATATGTCTATATCTGTCTGGGTCTATATTAGATGATCGAACTTTCAAAAGTTCGACTGTCATATGGTCGACACCATATGATCAAATTTTTGAAAGTTCAAACGTTGTAATGGAGATCTCCATATGGTGTGAAATGAGATGATTTCCCTTTTCTGTGCTGTAGTGCGGTGCGATCTTGGAGTTGGTACATTTAAAGAGTGGGGTGTGCAGGGATCTTCCCCCCTATTTAAAATGTTCAAGTAGGTTATTTGTGTATTTTTTTTTAATTAGATTTTCAAACTTTTAAAAGTTCGATCATATGGTTTTGATCATCATATGACAGTCGAACTTTTGATAGACCCACCTGTATATTTGCACACATATATATATATATATATATATATATATATATATATATATATATATATATGGATGTATGACCATCCGTCAAGAAATCACTACATTGAAAAGCAGCTGATTGAATATAACTTGTCAATAAGTAGCCTATTGAAAAATAACAAAGTAAAACACTCATGTTTTACAGGGAACAAGTTCACCTGTAACCCTGGTACTTATATATACCAACTCCAAGTTCATGCCTCAGTGGGGAAAGGCAAAACCCCCAGTCTCCACTGTACCACTATCTCCAACCAAAGAACTGATGACACATTTGATAAATCATCAGTTCTTTTGGTTCAACAAGTTGTCATTTGACAACTTTTTGGTAACCTTTCTATGTATATATATTATCATATATATCATAAAAGAATGCCACTAGATGGCCAGAAATATAATCATACTAATCCAAGTCAAACAGAAGTAGGTCTCCCATGTCACTTTGGATAACCTCTTTAATGAATATCAATCTTTATCTCTCTGATATTATACAGAATGTAGGTGAGTTTGATGGGTATATAATTGTTTAAGTCAGAGGTAGCCCCTCTTTTTGCAAATTAGAACCATTATAGCCTGTTATTGTTGTTCAATAGCATATCCACATGTTAGCATTTTATCTAATGTACTTAGGAGAGGTTTAGCCGGTTTTACTTGCTTCTTTGCAGGAAATCATTAGGTGTTCTACTTTATCCTATGAAGCATAAGTTTTTAATGTAACTTGTGCAGTAGTTATGAAGTCTTCAGTAATATAAGGAATATATATCCTCTTGCTTTTTGAACAGTCTCAAATACTTTTGTTTTGCATATTGAACTTAGCATAAACCTTCTTTGCAAACAAATGCACTTTGTCCTGCTGCTGAGCGAATATAATGAATAAAAATAGCAAATAGTGCATTACCCTTACCCCATCCAAAATGATGCTTGTACCGCAGTCAAAATATTTTTTAATATGCTAGCATACATTCTCTAAACATAAAGTATCCATGTTTCCCAACAAAGTCATTAAGAATCACTGATTTTCATATTCATAAAATAAGGTATTTATGTCAGGTAAGCCACTGATTAAATTAAAAAAAAAAAAAAACGACATCAGTCTGATGAAGTATTTGCCTTTCAGACAAAAGCACTTAATCATTAAATTCTTCTTGCTTGACACATCATTGAAATTTGTTATCCTGATCATATGGCTGTGCTTTTCCATTTTTTAAGTTTCACTGACTAAATTAAACTGATGTTTCAGACTAGAAGTATAATTTTTGACTTGTTTCAAACTTCCATCAAATATGAAATCCTATAGCAAATATGAAACCCCATATAAAATATGAAATCTTAGATCTATGTTAGATCACATTTTCAGAAATTCGAAATTCATACGAATGAGACCATATGATCGAGTTTCTGAAAACTCGAACATCAAAAAAAAAAACAAAAATCTACATTTCTTGCATTTATGTAGGAGGCCGCCATCCCCTACATATTATATATTCCAACTCCAAGATCTCACTACAGTGAGGAAAAGGGTAAATTTCCTGATCCTTGCTCTACCACCACCTCTATTCAAAAGCTTTGAGGTTTCAAAAACTCGATCATATGATCTCAACCATATGAATTTTGAGTTTCTGAAAACTCATTCAACTAATAGGGATACAAAATCCCATATCACATATGAAATCTCACTAAATATAAAAATCCATATCTAATATTAATAGTGTCAGTTTTACTGTTTCAGTGGATATCCAATACAATTAACAGGAATAGACCCACCAAGCAAAATTAGCATGGCAAAAGGAGCCACAACAGCTAAAAAGGATAAGGATAGCCTACTGAATTAACTAGTCTATAGGCTATTTTAGCATTGACATTAGCATTTTCAGAACCCCCCAACATAATTCAAATGGTGAAGGAATTTCAACAGGACTACCATAGCATAAAGACCAGCAGGATTAAGAAAATTAAGAAGTTCTTGACATGAAGATGATGTGCATTAACTATCCAAAGTAAATTAAAAGATGGAGGAGTTCCAGACAGAACTGCTTCAGTATTGATACAATATGAATAAAAAAAACAGAAAGTCTCAGAAGAACCAACTGTATCATGAAGTCCATCAATCATAATAATAACAATAATAATAATAATAATAATAATAATAATAATAATAATAATAATAATAATAATATTAATAATAATAATAGCAATAATAACAATAATAGCAATAATAATAATAATAATAATAATACCTATTAGTTAAGCAGGTAGGCCCACTGGACACACAGTCCCTTTTTAGGGGTGACCCTGGAGCAATGTCTGGTTAAGTGACTTTCTCATGGTCACAAAGCAGACAATCAAGGGCTGAGTGAATTAAACCCTGTGCCACAGGAAGTATAACTCACAACCTTAACCTCTGCAACAACTGCCAGACACAAGCAGAACCAGAAGGTCCTACAAGAATTAAAAAAAAAAGTAATGGGCTTCTCTGCAAAATAACTGGAACTAAGGGATATATAATAACATTAAATAAAGCAGTGTCCCAAGATTAAAGTAATTTAGGGTTTATACATAGTATTGTTTGAAAATGGGCATTTTCCTTGGACTCTCCATTCACATTTGAATAAAAAACTGTTAATAGAAGTATCAGAATAAAATTGAATGAGATTTTTGTTACAAGCAACCCAAACAGTGTTGCTTACTGATCATTCAGGGTGGAAATAGATTGTGTCATAGAAACCTACTATTTTGAGGATTAATGAGTTGCTGACTTGAAGTCAAATCACCAACAGGTTTAGAGTCCGCTGTTCATAGAGTCTAACAAAGTGTCAAACTGAATGTGAGTGATGTGTCATGCAGTTTAGAGGGAATGTTAATTGTGACATGGAATTCGATGCGAATGCTTGCAGTATTGAAGATGCAAAATACCTAGCGATGGTGCAGCCCATTAAACAACAAATGGCAAGGATTCATGAATAGGCTGCAATGATAGTTTAGGAAATTGATAAATTTAAGCCTCTTCTAACAGGGTTCAAAAGAGGTATTTTAGGTACTATATTTTGGATGGAAAAGAGAAAAGTGACTTTCAAGATTATCTAAGAGTCATAAAGATGAAATGGACTTCTTTTGTGACCTTGACAGCTACATAAGTAAAACACCTGTGACTGCCAGAAAATAGGGTAGATATGGGGTAGAAACCAAGGCAGTTATTAACTGAGGTTTTAACTTGCTACTAGAGATAGCACGTCTTGTGGCAAGTCTAGCAACCAGAAAAAAAATTATCAAAGGCTAGAATTTTTTTGTGAAATTCTCATTTTGTTGATACAATGAGGGAATGGAAACATAATGAATTACGTTCAGGATGACATTTTCTGGAAAATTAAAGTTATTTTGGAATAGGACAGTACTCTCTCTAGCAATCCTGATGAGGTGACTGTGTAAATAAATGAGCTCCCAGAAACAGCAGAGAGAATGAAGCAGTTGAAATAGAGCAACTGAAAAGGATATGATTAAGCACAGGAGCTCTGTTACATTTAGGGAAGTTGAAGATCATGGGAAGAAACATTTGGTTTAGTTTAATGGAGAATATTGTTTTGTTTGCAGCAATGATGTCATGTTCATGACAGACTCTGAAATTCAACATGAAGTAGCACTTGGAGAACCCTGAAAACCTGTGACATTTGCATAATATGGTAAGACTACAAACTGAAGAATTGGACAGTATCAGTGACTCAAAATGAAGTGATTACTTGCACTGTAATCAATGAATACATTCTCAGCACAAGTTTTTTTCCTTATATTTTTGAGAAAGATAGACATATATGAGCTTTGCTGCTTTGCACAGAATTGGACATTTAATGACAAATAAAGATATGTCCCAATAGTGGACTACAAAGTGCAGTTAAATTTTATTTTCAGCTTAATATATCATAAAGGTGAATTATTGCCCTATCACATTTTTATTATATTTTGAACAATGTGAGGTTTATCAACTTGGGTGGGGGTGGTGAAGGAATTAGCTACTTCCAAAGTCTCTCTGACCATGACAATGGCATATAATACTTTATGTGGTTGTACTACTAATCTTTTTGGAACATACAATGTTTGCTTGCCTGTACCCTATAATTGGTCTCTTTACTCCCTGATCATTTAATAATTCCTGCTTTACCAGGCATGTTCAAGGAACTGTTTACAGGCTCCTCTCTACTTACTGTGGCAGCAGACATCAATGTTAAACTGGACAACTTGACTGTACTGTTCGAAATGTGCTGACACCACTAAGCTGAAACTGAAGGTTGCTTCCCAGAAGATCTTGTCACAACAGTGCAGCAGTAAGGGAATAGAGTCTTGAAGGCTCCCTTTGGAAAGAGGTGAAGTAAATTTAGTTTCAGGCCTGTCAGATCAGGCCCCATGTCTCTCACATATACTTCTTATGGTGCAAGAGAGATGAGAACATTAGCTGCAGAAACAACCATCAGTTTCGGAGTCTTCCTGGGAACCAAGAATTGGAGAATATGTATGGATACTTTGAGAAGCACTTAATAAAAGCTCTTAATTTCTTATCATCACAGTCATTTACTGTAGAAAGAATAGGTAGAGCTCTCTGTTTACCTGCACCATCTGGTACCCTCCTAGGCAAATTATCTTTTGCTTTCTGATACATCGAGATTGAGAGAGTGAGCGACAGATGACCAGAAAGGGTTGCCCCCCCTCTTAATGTGGGGGCACCAGGTTATTTCAGGACTTTTCCAGTCAGTAATGCAAAGGAGAAGAACTTTTAGAACTTCCAGGATTCATTGCTAAAAAATGGAATCCCTTCTCACTTTAAAAACTTGAACATGCTATTTAAGTTTTATATTAGCTACTACACCTTTGATGACTCAGAAACAGCTATGCAGTTTTTAGGGGACATTTGATGCCTACCACAGTCCTCAATGAAACTTTGTCACTGAATGGTCATACCACAGGGCCTGAAATATATGGTTGATATAGCACGTCCAGGAAAATATGCAGCAGCTTCTAGTATGCAGGGCACAACAGGGGAGGAGGTACAAGTTACCCAAGAAAGAGGAGTTTGAGCATCTGGCTAGCCTCGAGACTATGATTAGGAAGCAGTCTACCAAGGCAGTCGCTAAATCAATATTTGGTTGAGACAACCTAGGTGTGGGTAATTATTTTTTCCACTGCAGGAATTAACAGGAAAATAGGGGCCTGTGTGAGTCTAAAGTGATATGGCAGAGGAACCTGAGGGTGCTATGGAAAGTAATCATACACCAGAGTCCACATATCTTTGCAATGACAGTAAAGCTATGACCAAACTGAAAGATAAGAAGCAATCTAAAGGGTTAGCAAAACAGGGCAAGGAAAAGTGGCTTAGACTAGTAGCAGACCAAAAATGTGATATTCAGTAAAGACACTTGATGCCATGATTGGGTGAAGAGCAGTGATAGTAACTGTAGATTCAGCTCATTGTTCCTTGTACAGCTCTGTTTTAGTGTTGTTTACTTCACAAAACTCCTTAGACTCTTGCACATAGTGAATGCCTTGTGATATTCTCTCATTTAGTGGTCTGAGTAATAGCTTTCCTTGATGTTTCCATCTGTATGTTTTAATGTGCATGTTTTGAATTTTTAGGTCAAACACAATGTTCCACAACACTAGCTAAAAAAACTTTCAGCTAATATTGCACTTTTGTAAGAATGTCAAATAATTTTCCTGAGGATGATTATTTTGCTGATTTGAGCATGTACACCAAGGCTGGAATCTTTATCCTGATTGAGTAATTGCTAGGTTGGACTATAAAAGAGACATTGCATTGGAGAAGGTAGGGCAATATGGGCAATGTTTAACAGAGGCATCCATGATATTGAGAATTTCTCCCAGTTTATGGAGATATCTGTGTCGCTGGAATCACATAGATTCTCTGAATCTGATCTATTGATAGGAGGCAATTTTAATACCACCCTTAATAACATAATTGAAAAACACATCATCACTCTGAGTTGCATATTCAAACTCAAAAAGTTCTTAAGCACTAAATGGAGTGCATGAGTTTGGAGGACATTTGGATGGAGTTGTACACAGATGACAATTGGTTTACCTATGCTACCCCAAACACATTGCAGTCTAGCTGGCTTGATTACTGGCTTGTATCTAGAGACATTCTAACCTAGCATACTCACACCAAAATCATTTTAGCACCCTTAGTGAATACATTACAGTAATGTGTAATTTTTTGGGCCGCAGCTGTGTCAAGTAAGAGAAAATCATGGAAGGCCAATTCATTCATCTTCCAAGATAAAAGCTTAGTAGACAATATACAGAGTGGAATATGACTTTTTATAGCAAGGAGCCCAGTGTGATCCTCTGCCGCGCCAATCTGGTGGAATACATTAAGTTTAGTATTTAAAAGTCTATGCTTGGTAGCAAAAACAAAATCCATGATGTGGTCCGATGTACAAATAAGCACCATCGTAAGACAGGCAAGTGCAGCATTCCTTCAGTGTAAGAGGACCAGGTTCCTTGCTCAGAAAGCCATACAGAGTTATAAACTGATACACAATCAGTTATGTACGCTGAAGCATGAATGAGCATACCTGTCAACTGTACAGATTTTCCCAGAACATCCATATTATTGCCTCGTATTTGTGTTCTGTTTTTCTAAAATTGTGTTTTTATTTTCTGGCAAATTACTGGCAAATAATTAAAGATTTAAGTTAGATAATAATGACAGTCATTTGAGTTCCAGATATCATGCCCTTCAGAAATTTCATGCTAATGCAAAACCTGTTATTCTAGCACATTTCTAAGGTCGCAATACTAATATTTAAAGAACATCCCCATTTTGGGCCTATGTCCCACTTTTTTTGTATGGCTTTGTCCAGATTTCTTGCTCTAAAAGGTTGAGAGAGCACAACTCTGTGTATGGCACCTTAAAACTTGTTCTTGGGTTAATTGTAACACTCCATCTCTGTTTCTAGTCATGCAGCGACAAAATATCATATCTAAACCGTTGGACCAAGACACAGACAGGGTGGCAACCAAGTCAGAGGATATACATGAAGTATTTGTAAAGTCCTATCAGGATCTTTATAGACAGGATGAAGACACCAGTGGAAGATATCTACTACAAGAGAAGAATTTATTGCAAAGGCATTTTTCCCTCCATATCTCCCAACAGGCTACTTAGTTGGCTTGGTCAGTCAAGACATTAGAAACTGAAAATGTCATTCAACATTTATCATCTGGCTAAGATCCAGGCTCCAATGTGCTTCATGCTGAATTGTATAAAGCTTTGAGTCCCATACTCTTAGAACCATTTAATTCACTATGTTATGAGTTTCAAGAAAAGGGTCAGATAAATTGCTTTTTAAACACCTCCCTTACAGTTGTCCTTCCTAAACCCAATAAGGACTCATACCTAGTCACCAACTATAGACCTGTCTCTGTAATTAATGTAGATGTAAGATTTATGCCCTTATATTGGTCAATAAACACAACTTGATATTACCAAGTTGGATTCTACAAACAAAAGAAGTGTTTTTCAAGGGCAGATTTGCATGAACTACTTATCAGAGATTTCAGATGCATGGCTAGGCTTAAAAAGGCAATTGTGGTCATTAGTCTAGTAAACATCTATGAACCTTTAACTCTTTGCCTATATTAATCAGGTTCCATAGATTTTCTATTATATTTTGAAAAGACCTTTGACATTATAATGTGAGAGCCTTTATGGCAAATTTAGAACTTACTAGAATTTTTTGAGCTTTTTACACTCCATCCAAGCCCTTTATTCTAATCCCATAGTAGCAGTGTTAACTAATAACATACTGTCCAGCTCTATTTTTATTAATTTATTTTATTGTGTTACAATGTGGCACTCACCAAGGATGCCCTCTGTGTACTGCCTTTCCCTGTTAGCCACTGAGACACTGAACAGGGTATTGAACTACCCAGGGTCTCTGGAAGGATGGTATCTGATGTGTCTAGACACTCAAACCTTCTTTATCACTGAACACATTGTGTTCTCTAAAAACACCGAAAGACATTCTCAGGTCATGCTGGTCATGCTGGAAGTGTTCCATAGCATTTCCGAACTGAGTCTGCATCTTGGTAAATTCAAAACCTTTGTTGTTAACCCTGTGGTAAGCAAGTTGCAACAATATATAGGGAAGCTGTCATATAAGTGATGTGATAGCATTCCCAAGAAACTAGGTAACATTTTACACCTTGACCCAACTGTGATGGTGACCAGAAAAGCAGAGCACCTATGGAAAAAGATATTCTTATGGGCTCTATCTTGGTACAAACTGTGCTTAACTGTTGGGGAGAGTTGTGATACTCAAGATGTTTGTGGCATCATTACTATATTATCTGTATATGCATCTAACTGAGCGCTGTAAGTGTCTTGACATAAAAAATTTACTGCCTTGTATGTTAATTTTAGCTGAATAACCACAGACAAAGGCTCAGATCATGGATTGTCAGTGTACCTCAACGGCATCTTGGTCCATGGACACCAGATTGGCATCTGCTTAGAGTAGGCTTTTCACTGTTGCCTTTGATTAAACATAACAAGTCAATCCCTCAAATCTGGAATAAGATAGATGTTGTCATTGTATGAGCTAAGTCACTGTGGACTATTGCTTGGTATGAGAGGATTTTCTCTAAGGATTTACAGCAGTGGCTGCAATTAGTAAAAACATGGTCCACTATGTGGATGGTGGTTGGATTTCTCCCTACCTTAAAAATCTGGGGCTCTATGATTTCACTTTGGAGTTGCCCAATGTTAAAATTAGGAGACCACCCAGCTGGGATTTTAAGGGTATCCACTAGTTTGGTGATCTTATACAGGAAGTTGGAGGTAAGGGATGTCTGCCTCATTTAACTATCTTCACAGCAAATGGGATGTAACAACCAAGAATCACTGGAAATATTTGTCTCTCTGGGATTCTATTATGGATTCCTCTATAAGGAAGAATGCTGGTGAATATTAAGTGATGAGCATAAGAATGTTATACAAAGAAATAGTAAAATGGCAGAGCTATATTCCTACCTGGTTTGCAAGGAAATAACAAAAGTTAGGGTCCTATGCAGGGGAATGTTCAATGCCATGACCCAAGATGTACTGATGCAACAGTTCGTGAACAGTATTATATGGGTAACCCTGTTTAGAAAATGGCCTTTTATCTCTAAGAAATTAATTCAGTTTTGGTCAGGGAGTTATTGGCTGTCAGTGATAAACTCAGTGAAGACAGGGGTCACTGTCCAGCTCTTTAACACATGTAGAGAAATGAATGTAAACATTATCCATAAATTGTGCACTTGCTCCCCAATATTAGAGCTGTGGATTGAATTCTAGAATATGTTGGCAAGAATGTTAGGTGAGGGAGTCCCCTTACACCACACACTTTTTCTGTGTTTGACCAACGATTTACTATCAACTAAGTGAGCTGCTATTAGGGACAGGCTCATGCACGTTATATCAGCAGTGAGGACCTTTACTTCTAGTGAGTGAAGAAATCCACTTAAGCTCATATTAGCAAAGTCAAACAGCGCCTATGTAGGATTTGATCCCTTGAGGGTTTCTTGCTAGCATCAAATTAATGTGCTCTCCCTTAAAGAGAGTCTGAGACATTTCAACAATGGTAGATCACTTTGTATAGTATAAATAGTAAAGTATAATGCTTTAACTTTGATCATTAAAGCAAAATAATGTTTTGATTAGAACTGTTAACATACAACTACCAGCTCACTGAAATAAAATAAATACATTTCTTTCAATTCAATTTTGTGTGAATTATTTTAGGCAAAAATGTAAATAAAAAAAATAAAATAAAAAAAATAATATATATATATATATATATATATATATATATATATATATATATATATATACACACACATACACACACACATAAGATAGTGTGCCATGTGTAATTGTTCTACAATAGGTAAAAGAAGAAAAGAAAAGGAAAGGAAAAAGCCTGCCTGATGTGATAAATTCTAGGGTAAAAACAATATCTGGGGATATTTTTATAAATGGTGCCATCTTGGGATCAACTGGAAAAGCTTAAAATAATTAAGGATGAAGCATGCTGAGAAGTGATGGAAATGATGCTGTATAAGCATGAAAGTGGAGCAGTGCATAAGTGACAGCATGAATGTTGATATAGGAACATTTATGTATGTTGTGAAAGTATCTTTCTGGTGTTGACTATTGCTAGGAAAAAGACAAATATATTTAATTTTTTATTTCTTAAAAATATTGATTATAGTGTTTATCATAATATATCATAATATATAAACTGAAAAGAGACACCAGATAGTTGAAAAAAGTGTTAAAATGGCACAACTAGCTCCATTCCAACTGCTGTAGAGCTGATAGGGATGGAGGAAAGTGTAAGGTCAAGGAGGGACCTATAATAACAGCAATGAAGATGTTAAAAGAGTATGTGGAAGGCCGTTTGCAAGGAGGACTATAAGAAATAAGATGTTTTGAATGTCAACATCATACAAGTAATTAACTCTATACTAATGAATGGATTAAAATAAAATGTGTAAACAAATATATGGAATTCAGTGAGCTGTAGACAGGTAACTTAGAAGCATGTCTTATTTGAGTATCAGTGACAGAGGAATATTTAAAGAAAGAAGGGCTCTAGGGGTTCACATCAGTTTCTGTGTTAGGGCAATATTCTGCAAAAAGTTTTCTTATTTTGTTGGCTTGCAGCATGTAAGGAAAGTAGATAAAAAATGCATTGCAAATATAAAGGGTAGGTTAATGGTAGCAAACAGCAAATTGTCAAACAGAAATCACAATCCCAGGAAGAAATAAGGCTGGAAACAAGTTGATGCTGTTGTGACCAATTTATTGAATTGTCAACAGCAAAATAAATTTAACTGTAATACTTCAAGTATTTCACATTAGAATGGTACATTTCAACATACCCTTTTTGAATCAAAGCGCAATCAAATGAATCAACTAAATCAAATGAAACAACTACAGCCAGTTGGTGTATCCCCCATGTGTTATGGCTAACTCACTTACTAACCAGACTGATAGCAACTACTTCACTGCCTTAAATCCTTAAAATTCCAACTTTCAAAATAATTCAGACAGGATAGGCAGGATAATGGTGGGAACTGTAGAAGACCATTGCAGCCTATGCCCTACCTGTAGACCTGAAAAATCTGCTGATTATTACAATAAGGAACACTGAAAAACTTGCAGACTTCTGGCCCTACAGGAAAAATGGGGGGGGGGGGGGTTCTTCAGATAAACTGATAATCAAACTGAGGAGAATGGCTGTGGTACAAATTAAATAGGGGATATGCTGGCATGAGAGGGATATGCAAAGTGGTTTCCATGACAACTGCGTCAATGCTGGCAATTCACGATTGCCAAATAAAAACCATAAGGCTAGGATGAAATAACAAGGATGGAAACAGGCAGATGCTGTTGCGACCAATTTATTGAATTGTCAACAACAAAATAAATGTAACTGCTATACTTAAAGCATTTTAACTTAGAATGTTACATTTCAACATAACATTTTAGAACCAAAGCATGATCAAATGAATCAACTAAATCAAATGAAACAACTGCAGCCATTTGGTGTCCCCCCCTGGCTGTTCCAATCAACTCAATTACTAACTGCGAGCTTGCCCAGTGCCTCCACAGTCCCAGACTGATCCCAACTTCCTCACTACCTTAAACCATTAAGCCTCCAACTTTCAGAAAAATTCTGAAAGAAGAGAGGGGAATGGCAGTGGGGAAAGAGTGCTGGCATGTTGTTCACCCAATCTGTCCGTGTTAGCTAGTAATTAATAATGACTGCTAGTTAAGATCTGTTTCAGCCATATTTATGTTGTAAAAATAGAGCTAGCTGAAGACTGAACAAGTCCCATCTGAGTTCATTCAGATGAAGTCCATCTTCATTGTAAATATCAGGACCTGGATAGTTCAAATCAGGGTGATCCATAACTGCAAATATCCTTATTGCAGAAACTCTGGATATCCCGTGATAGAGGAACCTGCAAATAATCTCGATTTCCCAATTTTACCTTGGAAAATAGTTGAGCAGACCATATCCATATCCAGAAAGTTCTGTTGCAGGATACCCAACTGAGCCAGTAGTTAACTTAGTAAGATGCATTGTGGCATGACTGCTAGATCATTCCCTCCTAAAGGGATAATTAATAAGATCAGTGGCTTGCCTTGGGTTACTAATCTTTTAAACAGAGGAAGGAGCTTAAGCCAATAGACCAGAAATGTCTGTTTGATCAATGGAGCAAAGGGATGGGTCATAACCAAGATTTAATACATTGTTTCTCACTGTATATCTGATTGCTGCTCTGTGTATAAAAGAGTGGCCTGTGACCCAGACAGTTGGTAGATCTGTAATGAGAGAAAGGAGAATATTATCTAATATAATTCATAAGTGTGTTAGATTTCCATCTACCTGTCGTTTTCAGGATGTCAACTGACTTCTCTTCCCTAGCTAGATCTGCGGCTCTCCCAATTCTTAAAGAGTGGGAAGAGAAACCAGCAATGACATAGTCTGTTTAATACTGTTCTGAGCATGTTGCTAGCTTTAAGCAGGGGGGGGTGTGACCTTTAGGGTTCTGGACAATGAGACTGTAGGTCTCATATTTGTGTTAGGGTTTTTTGAGTGGCAGCATCAATAGGTTGTATAACAGAAGGAAGAAATCATGGCAAAAGTTAGGAATTCCAGCACCCAGCAGGATAAAAATACTCTTATCGAAGTAAACAAACAACTCAGAGGACAAATAAAGTCTACCGAAGCCATATATGAGGTACATTTGGCCTCCCAGGCCAAGGACAACCACAAGGCCTTCTTTAGCTATGTCCACAACCTCAAAGGCAATCAATAATTGTGCGCAGAGCTCATTGTAAATGGAACCAAATATACTGAGCCAAAAGATATAGCAAACATATTGGCCAACAAATTTAGTTACAACTTTACCCCTCTCTCCCCCTCAACCTTCCCTCAGGAAATACCATGAAATATAACTAACCCTGCTATCAACAGGAAACAGATCTTTAATGCTTTCTCTAAGGCCAAGAACATTGCATCAATGTGCCCAGACAATATCCCAGGATGCCTTCTAAATAGAATGAAACATGACCTATCAGACCCTCTGGAATTGCTATTTAACTGTAGCCTCCAAACAGGCTTTGTGCCTCATGAATAGAGAACAACAACAGCCATCCCTCTGCACAAAGATGGGCCATCTACAGACCCTGGTAACTACAGACACATAAATCTCAGTAGTCTAATATGCAAAACCATGGAAAGAATTACCATGGAGATGATCAGTAATGACAAAGGAAACCTCCAGACACTGGACCCAACCCAATTTGATCATCATGGGCAGGCTATGCTTACTCAATCTGGCAGACGTCTTTGAGAAGGTCACCAAAGCAATGGATGAGGACAAAATGGTTCACACTGATTACCTTGACCTTGCCAAGACATTTGTCGCAATATCACACTTTGGCATTATTGACAAACTTAAGAGGTTAGGTACAAACCCTTATGTCACCCACTGGATAGCCAGCTGGCTCACAGACAGGACCCAGGATGTTAGAACTGGGGAGTCCACCTCTACAAAGAGACCAGTCACAAGCAGAGGCCCTCAAGGATCAGGACTGGGACTGCTCCTTTCTGACATTTACTTCTCTGAAGTCAAGGCCAATGTGACCTCTGGCTGACTAAATTTTCAGAGGAATGGATGACACAGACAAACAACTGTTGTCAGAGCCATGGATTAAAACTACATGCAAAGAAATGCAAAGTAGTATTGTTTGGGAAGTCATCCACCCCTGGTAACTATCATATTGACAGCACACCTGTAAGAGTTAACCCAGTCATCAGGAACTTAGGGACACACATAGACAGTAATGTAGCTTTTAGACCATCATGTGTCTAGAGTAGTGAGGAAATCATTCTATGTTGTGCAACTAATAAACAAAGGCATAGTATCTAAGTCCAAGGGAGTCATTGTTCCACTGTATTTGGCATATATCAGACCTGCCATTGAGTACAATGCCCCCTTTGTATGTACCTAACCTGACATATCCCGCAATTTGAATGTCCACAGAAGTTCCTCACTAAAAGAATACAGGGCATAAATAACAGGTATTATTGCAGACTGCCTCTAGGCCCTATCCTTGTATTCTGTTTCCTACCGGCTGTTGATGGGAGATCTATGATTGCAATACAAAAGACCCCACTCTGATGGAACTCCTGCATATCTGAAAAACAAACAGTACCAGGATTACCCATTCTAAAGATGTAAACCTTGTCTATGATATAAATAGGACCTGATGGAGAGACAGGTATGTATACCAGAGACTACCCTGTCTATGGAACAGGCTTCCCATCCAAGTGAAGCGGAGTTCCTCCCTCACCCAATTCAAGTGTAAGTTGGACAGCTGGATGGGGAACAGAAATTCATTCCTGGCTTGGCACCTATGTCTCTAATGGACATAGGTAGCCTGTAAATGGTTCAACTCCCAGGCACCTGCATCTAAATGTTTCACCTCCTAAGTCCCTGCTTACACTAATCAAGGGTACCAGAACTTGTCAGAGATTTGGGATGCATGGCTAGGCTTAAAAAGTCCCTTGTGGTTGTTAGCCTAGTAAACACCTATGAACCTATGACTACTCAGTGTACTGGGCATGCTGCTGATGTTTTTCTTTGTTAAGAAGAATCATCTGTCCCTTGCCTGTTTGATCAATTTTAGATTCATTTGTCATATGACCACTTGCTGTTGTAAAATTATGATATCTTTCCAATGTACTGAATGCACTAGGTCAGAAAATCCGAAGGCCCCTTTGTACATCAACTTGAAAAATGAAGAAAAAAAACCACTAATAGGCAAAATTCTTGAATTGAGTCTTTGATTAGGATGGGAAGTAAATGTGTCTACAGAAATAGCTTTCATATGGCTCCAAGCCTTGATAAATAGCTTAATTGTCCATTAAATAGGGATTAATAGCAACTTTAAGTAACAAGCTAACCGACTTAGTACAGATACTTGTAGCTTGAGGATTGCTGGGGAGTCTCCTAACAAACTTCTGTGTAAGATAAAATGGACAATCACTTCTGTGGACCAATGTCTGACTGCCTTAGGTTGAATCAAATAAAAACTTATGAAGTTCTTCAGAACTGCTGAATAGGCTTTCCTGTTGTTGTGAGCCCAGTCATTCGCAAAAATTAGTATCATCACCCTTCTGTAATGAGCCACAGGTGGAGAGGCATTGGTATAGTGTTTTGGTGGACCTCTGATGTCGGGGAGCAAAACCTGCAAAACTTTATATGTAAGAAAATGTGGTCTATTGAGATAATGCAACCTGGAATGTTTACTAGTAAATGGCAAATTGATTTTTAAGCAGAGTAGTACTAATTGCCTGAGCACTGACTGAACCCTGGGGAAACAAGAGCTTCTGGTAGTTAAAATGTGAACTTTTGCTTGTTTGTCTGAGTGGAATATAATTCTTTTATTTGAAGGATCATCTTTCCAAACATACACTGCTACCCAGATATGAAATGGGTCTATATTAGATGAACGAATGCTTAAAATGTCAAGTGCAACATGCTCAACAGCTTTTAAACAAAAGTTCATTTAAGCGAAACCCCATAATGCTGAAACAAAGAGTTTCAAAAACTTATAGTTGGCCAGCCGTCAGGAAGCCAACGGCTGACAGCTAAAATGTACTGTACACCATTAACCCCCCCCCCCAAAAAAAAAAAAACAAAATCAACAAGCAAAACAAAGTGGTGGGGTTTTGCCCCCAACACCCCCAAACATGAGGGACTGTGCTCCCCCACTTAAATATACAAACTCTGAGCTCGCACCACAGTGGAGGACTGTCATAACATTAGACAGAGTGAACGACGAGGCAACACCACAGTGGAGGATTGTAAGAATGGCTAGACAAGGTGAACGTTCTGCCGTCAGCCGTTGGCTTCCTGATGGCTGGCCAACTATTACTTTTTGAAAATCCTTGTTTCGACATTCTTAGGTTTCGCTTAGATGAACATTCGCTTAAAAGCTGCTGAGTATGTCATACTTGACATTTTAAGCATTCATTCATCTAATTGGGTACCTATGAAATAGCTCTAAAAATGTTATGTCCTTTACTACAGGGCTTGAACAAGTGACTGACCCTAGTATGGTAAACCACCTTTCTCAAAGAAGCCCCCCATACCAATGCCTGCCAAAATATCTATGTAGAGCAGTGCATGTGATGTCACCCAAAAAGGTCAGCCTCAGTGTATAATGCCTCGATACCACACTTCCCAACTAGTCACAAACACAAGATATATATAATAAAAAATAAAAAAAAAATCAGTAAAGGGCTAATAATAGATTAAGGTGTTTATATCACAGACAATAACAAAATAAATAGCACATGCAATAATATAAAAGGGCTTAAAAAATAGATAGCCAAGCAATATAATCACCACCCCTTTTTTTGAGAAGTTCAGATGTTATTAATTCTTGCTTAACTCAGATGTCATAAAATAAAGTTTTCTCTATTGTAGGTCTTACTGCTCTTCAACAGCTGAAGGGCAGATGGACTAAAATAACTGCAAAGGAGGAAGAACTTTTCCATGATTTTGAAGTCAGCGAATCAAACTCCCTCACAGGATCCAAAAGAAGTTGTGCAGCAGCCAGACCAGATGTCCCACAAACTTCAAAATTCGGAAGACTCACGTAAAACTTGGCCTCCTGTATAGAACTAAAGTTTCTTACTAACAAAGCAAAGGTTACTCTCTCTCTCTCATGCTTACCTCCTATCAAGTCTACTGTATAGCTCACAAATCCTGACAAACCTCAACTCCTCCCTTCTTGCTAAACTTGAATCAGCATATAATAAAGTAGCTAGATTTGCAGCAAACCACACATATACATCCCATCACTGCCTCTCACTTTACTTAAACTGGCTAGAATTACCACATCAGATTCTCCTCTCTCAGTTCCTAATTATTCCCTCTAGTCTATACCAGTATTCCTACTGCCTCAGCTTATTTCCTCTTATTTTTCATTACTCTCCCATCAGATCTCTACATAGCACTGACCAAGATCTCATTCACATCTAAAAACCTAATACCAAAATGGGCAGCAACCTCTACAGTTACCAACCTACCATTTCTTGGAATAGGCTTCCATTAGAAATTAGAGCCCTCAATAAATATAATCAATTCAAAGCAGCCACCAAGGAGTACTTAAAAAGACGCTGGCTCTGTTCTTGCATTCACCCCTCTTAACTCTCCTGTTATGCTAACTGATTCTCTTCTGCTTACACACCTGTTACCCACGTATAGCCTTCTTTTCCTCCTCTTACACTTTCAGTCTCCTACCATGAACGGTAACCTCCAAAATGTTTTTTACCATAAATATGAAACACTCACTTCCCTCCCTCATCCATAATATATAGTAACAGTAAACACCAGAGAGTTATTCTTCTTGTTGCTTCATAGACCACATTGTATTTCTTTGATTTATTGACAGATATATTGACCAGGACTGTAATTAGCTTTTCTTCTTGCTTTTATATTCTTAATGTAATGCTTTTTGCTTTTTAATGTTATTTTCAATGTAATGTCTTTTATGTGGAGCTTTTTTCCCCAAGCCTCTGCTGAAAAAGGGCTACCATTAGCTCAGTTGGACATTCCCATTCAACAAATGTAAAATGAATAAATAAAGAAGCAGAGGTGGTCCTCACCAGCAGTGATTCAGGGGATCCTTTCAAGGATTCCACCAGTGTGAACCCTGAGAGACTGACGGTCTTGTGGCAGTTGGTGGACATTTTTTCTGTACCTAACTGAATGGTTGGTCATCATGCAAAGCAAATGGATTGGCAAAATAATATCCTGAGGCTAATCCATACCATTTTTAGACTACCCAAAAATCTGCCCTCCCATCTGCCATTAGTAGCAGCCCAGCAGAATAGTGTGGCTCAACAAGAGGAGTACAGTCATCTAAGCAATAGAACTTTCCATGAGGTTCGACCAGAATTGAAAGGGTCCAAATTTTACTCTCGCTTCAGCCTGATGCTGAAAAAAATCGTGATCTTGGACAGATTCTGGTCCTCAGTTGTCTGAATAAGAATGTGAAGAGTCATTTTGGATGGTCACATTGCAGTCCATCTTACCATGCTTGTAGACCTGCAAGTGAAAATAGGAAAGTTATCTAGTAAATTTGTGGGAGCTAGTCATTATCACTATAGTCCCCTGGATGTTCAACAAATGCATGGTTCCAGCAGTAACTCACATTGGTCTGTTATGGGTAGTGCTCTGCCCCTACATTGATAACTGGTTCGATGTTGCACCTACTGTGGAAAGACATTACAACAAGACAATATTTGTTCCATCTATGCCTATTATGGGGGATTATAGTCAACCTAGGAAAGGCACAACTAGACCCCTCACAGTCCCTAAACTTTACTGGCTGACAGTTGGGTACAGTCATCCAGCGGGACAGGCTACAACCCAGGAGGATATCTACCATAGTTCAGACAGTTTTAGATCTATCACACAACCAGTTACCCAAATGTAGCTGCAGCTTTCTGGGTGCTAGGTCTTAGTCCAGCTTCCATTCACATGGTACAACATGCCACACTCAACTTGAGGTCATGCAGTGAACTCTCTGTACAAAATGGAGTCAAGTAACAAGCCAATGCAGTACACTACAAAGCTTTCAAAAGTTTGTATGCAACAAATACCTGCTTTTGTGGTGAAATCCAGAAAATCTTAATGTAAAATCCCCCATTATCTAACCTATACCCATTGATAGGACAACCATGGATGTGTCAGAATTGAGGTGAAAGGGAATTATCTAGAATGAATAGTTCAAAGGAAGTGGAGTATACAAGAGGCCACATTGCACACTGTTGTCTAGGAGGGAACAGTAGTCCTCCCATCATTGCAGGCATGTCATGTCTTGCTTCCCAAAGGTGCAGTATTTATACATTCAGACAACATGGTAATTGCATGGTTCATAAGCATGCAAAAGAGGAATCTGACGTTATCACTTATTCAGAGAAGTGACCTGGGTTAAGGAATGGGCTATAACATCATGTCACTTTCTTCTGGCAACACACATATAGGGGACTTTCAGCATTACTGCAGACAGACTGAGCAGATAAATCTTGCTCTAAATTGAATGGTCTCACAATGATTCAGTAACACTCAACATTTTCCAAAAGTGGAGGAGACCCTGTTATGATTTATTTGCTTCATCATTAAACATTAAATGCAACAGGTTATTTTCCATAGTCCTTCAGGACTGCCCCCAAGAAACACATTCTCAAACATTTGGCCATGAGGGTTTCTGTGTCCTTTTTCCCTATTTCCACTTATATCCAGGTTTTTACAGAAACCCAAATTGTGCAAAACCAAGGCTATTTGCATAGCCCATTCTCAATGAACCAGTTTTGGTTCCCCCTGCTGTGGCCTCACCTGAAACAAAGAAACCATCTTCTTCCTCACTACAATCTTCTGCTGCCCCATGTATCCAAGGAGCCTCACTTGGATAGTTGGTTCCTTCACTTAACTGCATGATTTCTTTACTTCCACTGATGGACAGGGACCCTTTATACCCATCTGAAGTTATCAATTTGATTACACCCTCACAAGAACCCACTAATAAGAAGATATTTGAAGGACAGGAGAAAATGCTGTAATTGGGCTACCTAATTGCACATAGACACCCTCTTAGCCACTATATCCAAAATGATAATCTTTCCAGCAGACATATTAAAAAAATAGGTTATTTATGCTTCTATTAAAGTTGATTAAGCTGCTATATCCTATTAGTATCAAGGCTTTTTCTCTTCACCCTTAGCATCAAATAAACCATGTAAGGCATTGTTAAAATGACCTTTGTCTCACCCTGCTCTCCTATAGGATTTAAATTTGTTTCTGAGTAACCCTGCACTGTCTTACTGTGAACCTGCATGCTCCATTGTTCTTACAGTCCTATAATGGAAGGCCTACCTTCTTATAGGTGTTTACTAGGCCAATGACCACAAGGGCCTTTTTAAGCCTAGCCATGCATCCCAAATTTCTGACAAGTTCTGATACCCTTGATAAGTGTAAGCATGGGCCTGGGAGATGAACCACTTACAGGTTACCTGTGTTCATTAGAAACATAGGTGCCAAATCTGGGATATATTTCCAGTTTCCCATCCAGTTGTCCAAGTTGCACTTGAATTGGTTTAGGGAGGAACTCTGCTTCACATGAATGGGGGGTCTGTTCCATAGATGTGGTAGTCTCTGGGATATATAACTATCTCTGCAGCAGGTCCTATTTATATCACAGGCGAGGTTAAATCTTTAGAACAGGTAATTCTGATGCTGTTTGTTTTGTGAATATGTAGGAGGTCCATCAGAATGCGGTCTGCAATGTCCTGTATGCCAGGCATAGATCTCCCCACAAAAGCCTTTTGGCAGCCAGTACTTCTGTTAGTTCAGTTTCAGTACACCAGGTATTATCCTCTAAATTCCCTCACATTGTTTTTCATAAAGACTCAATAACATTGAGGACTATCCCATCTTTTTTCTGCCCAAGGTGGCAACTCAGTAATATTTAAATATTCTATTCCTCTCCCAGTCTTCTTTCCATATCATTTGAACAGAAATGAAGTTAGTTGCATTGTTTAGATGTACACAGGCAACTCAGATTTTACTGTCATAGAACCAAAGAATTGAGGAAGGATTACCAACTGTTCATCTCCTTCCAAAATACTAACAAAGGTCAGACTGTCTAAACAGATGTCAGACAGCATTACCTTTTGTTACTCTTCCAATAATAGATCTTTGCTATCTCGGTTGAAGGAGCACTCTCTCGGGGATCAAGCTATGTCTATAAACATCCTTCAAAATTTATCACTAGAAAAGAAATTGTGCTGCTGCTATGTGGTTTACCTTGCATGCGTTTGCTAAACACTACAGTTTAGTCATCCTATCCTGACATCAGGCCTCCTTTGGATCCTACATCCACAAAGGCTTATTTTCTTAGCCTGCCCAATGCTTGTTAGGGATTCTGTCCATTAGTTCTAGTGTCAAGACAAGACTAGCATAAATATTTATGAGGGAAAGGTAGCCCACACAGCCTACCTGGACCTCGCAAAGGCCTTTGACACAATACCCCACTGTGGCATCATAAATAAGCTTACCAGCTTAAATATTAACCCATATGTCACAAGATGGGTTGCAAACTGGCTCAGGGATAGAAGTCACATGGTCAGATTCGTGGGTGCCATGTCCGACTCTAAACCGGTTTCAAGTGGCATCCCACAGGGTTCATTCCTGGGACCCCTCTTGTTCGGTATATACTTCTCTGAGGTACAGGCAAACACGGGAGGACTGTGGTTTACCAAGTTTGCAGATGATTGCAAACTGGGAGCCATAATCGACTCGCCGGCTGACACAAGCATCCTCCAGAAGGGCCTTACGGAGATGGATACCTGGTGTCAGAACCATGGCTTCAAGCTAAATGCCAAAAAGTGCATAGTCATCCCCTTTGGGAAAAACAAAGTGCCCACAAACTACCACATAGGAGGTAATCCACTAAGTACGGAAGAAGTAATTAGGGATCTGGAGACCCAAGTAGATAGTAACCTCTGCTTTGACAATCACATTGCCAAAGTGGTTAGAAAATCTTCTATATAGCTCACCTAATCACAAAAGGGTTCACATCTAGATCGAGAAGTCATTGTGCCCCTCTACTCATCGCTCATCAGGCCCATAATTGAGTACAATGCCCCATTTGGGATGTACCTTACCCGACACCTGCAACAGCTGGAGAGACCTCAAAAATACCTCAACAAGAGGATCGTGGGCCTCAAACAGATGCCCTATGCAGCTCAACTAAAGAAACTCCAGCTCTACTCAGTTGCTTACTGTCTACTCAGAGGCAATCTCTGCCTGACGTACAAGGCCATGTCTAACCTGGAATTGTTGGACATGCTCCACCTCAAGAAAACCAAATCCATTAAAGCTACATGCTCCAGGGATTAAAACCTTAGCACAACAATAAATAGGACATGCTGGAGGGATAGCTTCATATCCCAAAGGCTTCCCTCGCTCTGGAATAGAATCCCAATCCATGTTAGGCAGAGCCCCTCACTGACCCTCTTCAAGAGAAATCTTGATGAGTGGATGGGAAATCGTAAATTTACTCCTGGGATCACTTCTATGGCCCCGCTGGACAGAGGCTCAGGAATCTAGTCTAAAAGGGAAGCGAAAGCCAACACATTCTGGCTAGGCTTATAAATGCCCTAGGGTAGATAGCCTAGTACCTACCTATGAACCTATGAACCTATGTACTTATCAAAATATTAGAGTTACCTAGAACACTGGAACCACCCACCTAACCCCTCCAAATTGTCATATCCAGAGACACCAAGAAAAGCACCAGAGACCTGGCATTATGCTTCAAAACTTCTTTGCAATAGTCAGTTACCTTTTATGCCATGCCATGATTTTATCAGATAAATGCTCAAAAATGAGAATCACTCAGTTTGGAAATTCACTGGTGAGCATTGGCTTATAGATAAGTGAGAAGCTCAAGGTGGGAATAGTAGTTCCCATGAAGAAAAGGTGCCAAGGTGATCAGTCTGTCCAGGCGAATACCAGCTAAATCTAATATTCTGGTCAATACTTAACTTAAATATCATTCTGGAAGACTACTTCCAATTAATTCCACCACTCTTGAATTGAAAAGCAATATGTTTCTATTGGACAGAGTATATGACTGCAATATAATGCAGAAATATTGTTTTAAGAAAACATGTCTCACTGTTAAATCGAGTCACCTTGCCATTCAGTAAGACATGCACTTAACTTCTGCTTTCTTATTCTCTGTAATATTCTTCTCTGCAGTGAAGCATGACATGAGTGGAACAACCAGTTTCTCCAAAATGTTTTATTTACTCTGTCATGGTATCCCAATGTTTATTATGCAGGTACATTATTCATACTACCTGCAGAAGTAACACTTGCTGCTCTGCAGAGTAATTACAGTCACTTTTCTTATTATGGTTGTTACATATGCTCAGAGCATGCAGCTTGTTTTCAGTTTATAGGATAAGAGACAATTTGCAATATGATTTATCACAAGTCCTTGCATACTGTTCCTTTCTGCTCACTCACATTAGCTATATGTGTCATCCATGCCATATTATATGGAGTGTTACGGTTTTAATGACTGAAATACAGCTCTGTGGGGTATAAGTAAGAAAGATGTACTTCCTCAAGCCATCATTATGCAATACATGCAATGCAACACAACATAAAATAACACAAAATAAAAAAGTTTTAAACAGTAAATGGCTACCATGATGTAAAATTAAAACAGATTATTTCTGGCACAATGTTTACTGTGCTACTGTATCAATGGGAGTGATGAATTTATATAAACTAATGAAGTATAACTGAAGCCACCTTTGACAAGCTGCAATTTTAGCAGTTTTTAATAAATAAATAAATAAATAATATTTAATTAACAGCTCTGCCATATCATGTGTAAACAGTACCTGTAGTTTTTTATGCTTAGTAGTATGGAAACTTTCAAATGTACCTAAATTCCAAGTGGAACAACCTTTATAGTTTCATGCTTAAAATGTATTGGTCATGTTTGGAAGTATGTTTGTTTCACACTGAATATCTTTTCCATTTGTATCCCTCAATATAACATATATACATTGCAAGTAAATTAGCAAAAAAAAAAAAAAATTATTACAAGGTGCTATCTGACTTTTGAGTTTCACTGTTTACTCAGTTTTTCTCAAAAACCACACCCATGCAATGATTCCATGGCATGTACTGAGCAAAGATTTACATACAAATGTAAAGCATTATGAGTAATTAAAAATGACTTACTTCTTTAGAGGAGCTGAATTTTATTTACATTGTAGTTTCACTACTGCATCATCATTTGTTAATTTTACTGGAAAAGTTCACCCAGACTCTGTCACAACTTCCTGTGAGGGAAAGTTTAGTTTGCTTTTGCTTACTTATTTTTTGTATTGCTTCATTGCCGCCTTCTGTTTTGTATATTGTAATGTATTCATTTTACATTGTATTTTACTTGTATTATACTTTAATTGTATATTTAAAATAGGAAAGAGACCACAGCTGTGTCTCTTGTGAGCCACACAGAAATTAAGTTTTCCTCACCCTCCCACCATGCTGCTGTTGTGTTTTTAAACTCAACTGTCTTTCTAGTTGCCTGACCCTTATTTTAATTTGACCACATATCTGATTCCCTCTCCTCTTTCAACAGCCATTATGAGTAAGCATAAAATTATCATTTTGTGAAATTGTTCCTCTTCAGCTATTTAAATGTATTGACCACCCCAACTGTATTCCATAGAACCAGAATACAAAGTGTCTACCCCTTTCCAATCTATATTTGCTCTTTTAAAATTAGTGTCTGCCTGCTTAGACAACTAAAGCTTGTGTTACCACCTCTTTGTTATCAAACTACATAGGGCATACTGCAGCTCTTAGGATATTAAACCATCTTTTTCATTTTACTTTTAAAATCTGCAACATCTACTCCAAGACAACCAATTGCTGGAGAGCCCACATTCTCTATCTCCATAATCATCTTGGGATTAGTGCTTCTGTTTTGCTCCTGTTAAAAGAAGAATCATAGGGACATTATACATTGAAGACTGCTGATCACTGGTAAGCCTAATAATTGCTTTATAGGTACCAGCTTAGAATTTGTGCTTATATTTTGCTTCTGCTGAGAAAAGAAACATAGTACATTGATTCCTGACTGTTTCTAATTTGGCAGTGAGTATCTGTGTTTGACCTTCCTGATTGGTCTGGTTGCTATTCAATGCATCTTCCAGGAAAAGGCTACAACATGCCTACAGACCCTTACATCATCTGGCACATGCCTGTTGATCACCAAACAGGCTGTGGCCTGCTTGTCATCTTGAGATTATTGAAAGTGTTTTGCTTCTGGTGAGAGAAGAAGCAACAAGATTTTGTATCCTAGCAGAGTGAAACTGTGGTGAGACCAGTGCTAGCAGTAGTCAGGCAGTAGCCACAGTAGGTATCAGGCAATTTTTTGATAAGCTAATTCTTTCTTTTCTGTAAATTCTTCTTGATTTCCTGCTCTCTAACCTAACTTCAGAATATCTACCTAAATACTTCATCCATAAATCATCAGGATCTACTTATTAGTTTCCTCTGAAATGTTTGTCTGTGTCCTGTATAGACGCAGACAGCTTGAGATGACATTTCTTTTGTAAAAGCACCATTGAAATTTCACCAATACCTAGTTGCACATAGCACAATTAGTTTGCAGTGACAAGCACTGCACCCATAGTTGCAAGCCAGAATCCTGACATTACTTTATATTCTCACTCCAACTGTCTATAATCAATAAAAAAGGGTCTGTTGCCATGGATAAGAACTTACCCACTATTTCTGTTACTAGCTTGGTGAATATGGACATTCTGAGGCAATGCAGAAATTGCCTCCTGTTTACTGACAACCAGTTAATTCTCAAACAAACTGATATGGTATGTGAGAGATGTATTTACACAACGTCACTGGAGGGAAAACTCTCACATAAAAGCATTCTTAATGTCAATAATGTTGTCAGTAATACACATGCTGCACTCATCACACAAAATTCTAAACAGACACATACACACACATATGCTGAGGCACTTAAATGTAATCTTTCTAAACCCAGAAGACCTACGAGATGAAGTACATATAACAAATACTCTCAGCAGCCCTGCCTGCACTGTTTCAAAGCAATACCCATATCAACAAATATAGCTCCATCTCATGGAGCCTCTATTTCTACGCCCATAAGGCAAGACACCACACAATCCAACATTTGGTCATTGTAGACTCCATTGTTAGACACACTGATGTCCCCTTCATCAGGCTGAGTAAGGAGAAATTCATGTTCAGTTGCTTCATCAGGGGGCCAGAGTCCACCACATTACATATGCACTCAGGTCATTGTACTACAAGTACCCTATTGACACAGTCATAGTCCATATAAATGAACTGAGACAAACCCCTGAAATACATGAAGAGAGACATCATGGAGCTCTCAGACCATGTGTCCCCGGGTGGTATGAGCCTAGGATTGAGCAGAATTTTACCTGCTCTTTTTAAACAAAAGATGACTGACTAATAATTGGCTTAATTTCTGGTGTCATTCTAAGCTGGTGCAATATTTGATAGCATGGAAGGAGATTGTCAACAGATCATGCTGCTTTGCAAAGGATGGTCTGCACCTCTCTCTCTAGGCTTTTGAATATTAGCTAAAACACTGTCTTCTCCATAGTGCCTTTTTTAGGCAATGCCAAACTGAAAGTACTTCCAACATTGCAAATAAAAACTAAAAAAATCTAAAGGTGTTACTGCTCAATGCTTGGAGTGTAAACAAAAAACTCAACTCTCTAGAAGCACTCTTTACCATAGAGAATGCTGATGTCTGTACAGTAACTGAGACATGGATTAAAGCCACAAAGAGCACACCGACAGTGCACAGTTATAATGTCTTCCCCACATTTATGCCAGCTACTACACAGAGAGAGAGATGAAACATTTACAAGCAGGTGAAGGTATATTGATTTATACCAAAAATAAATATAACTCAAGGCCAGTCAAATAGGACAATGCACTTGAGCTTCTCCGTGTTCAAATTACCATAGGGAAAATCCTATACCATGTCCTTAAAAGCTATTGGTCCCCCTCTATGATCCAAAAAACCTATGCCATGTATTTAAACTTATTGGAAACACTCGCCATCCCATCAAATACCAAATGCATGGGCAACTTTAATTACCACAATATTAACTGTGAATCATACATGACTCCAAATGTACAGGCACAGAGATTCCTGGATTTTGTAAAAACAAATTCCCTCTACCAGGTAGTCAATCGACCAGGAGTGCAGCCATATTCAATATGTTCCTCACTAATACAGAAGAGTCCTGTACACTCCCTAGTGTAATGTCTTCTCTGGAAAAGGTCAGACCACAAACCTGTTTCCTTTGAAGTTAGAATAAAACTTGGATCCCCAGCTACTCTGGAATATTTAGGAACTACTCTAAGGCTAACTTCCAACTATTAAGTGATAATCTGGCAACATCTAAAGACCCCATAATTCCTTAGAACACTGCTGTTTAATAGCTGCACAGAAACCAAAGAAGCTTGGACTCCAACCATCTTATAAAATATTATACTTTAATGGCAGTAAAGCTTTCAAGTACTACAGAATCTTTCTCAATGCATAAAAAATAGCTCAATACATGACATAATGTTTAAATAGACAAGCTAGCCAATCATAATACAGATCATATGCCATTATCTAAAAACATATAAAAATCTACATATATCTTATACACAATAAATATACATGGAAATAAATAAATATACATGTATATAAATATACATGTATGTACTATATAATCAAATAACTATTAAAAATCACACATCTGGGATATATTATAAAGTTTAATAGACATGAACAAAGTCAAATGAGATTGTTAACCTTCACGCAGGTAGGACCAATGACAGGAAGCAAAACTATACAGAAATAATTTGAGATAGGATTTACTGTTGTTATTTTATCCAAATTTTCTTTTAGAAAAGCTGAATTTTCACTTTTAGACAGGGGGTTAACATTAATGCTTTCAGCTGAAGGAAATGTTAATGATGTTTTGACAGAGTTAAGGCTTTTTGTTCATAGTTTAGATCTTAAATTGCTATTTAAGAATCATGTTTTAAATACTGAACAAAGGTTAAAGAGATCAAGCACTTTAATTCCAACTAATACATCTACTGTTAAAGCTTTTTATAATTTATGAGAACAAGAAATATGTAATGCATTTTTTGAGTGTAAAAAGAATAAGTTTTATAACTTCAGCCAAAATGAAAGAAGACCTTTATATAACTTGTGTACTCTGGAAGGAATTGTTATTAAACAAGCCGATAAAGCAGAAAAATAGTAATAATGATTAGTGAAAAATATACGAGTTGGATACATATGATATTATATGATTCTAACACATTTAGGAAAGTGGATATGACCTTTGTAAATGGGATAATATATGGAGTTAAATCCTACTTATATGATTTACTGATGGAATATTCTATCGCCCCTGAATTGTATAATTATTTGTATAATGCTAACCCTGTTATTCCAGCTCTATGTGGATTGCCTCAGATCCATAACAATGAGACTATACCACCTATGAGACCTGTAGTCTCAGGCAGCCAATGGGTAACTACTGCTATATCTAAATATTTGCAATGTCAGTTACATGGTTTATTATGTCATAGCAGGAGTTATAAAAAATATACCATTGATTTTTTAATGCCCTATATAATTGGTCCCAAGGTAGATCATTGGATGGTGTTGTTTTAGCCACTATGGACATTAAGTCATTGTTCACAGTCATTCCAGATGACTTTGAGATACAATCTATAAGAGAATCCTTATGCATCCACATTAATTTTACATCGACAAAAACAGAAATGTGCTGTTTCATGCTGGATATTGCTCGTAATAACAATGTTTTATATTCAATGATTAATCAACTCCTTGGTGTTGCAATGGGCACCTCAGTTGCAAACAGTTATGCAAATCTAGTTTTATGTAGCTGGGAGGAAGCAAATATATTTAATGAGAATATAATGGATATCTATACAAATTAACACTTGGAGGAATTCAGTAAAGCCTACACAAATTTTTTTTTGGTGTACGCATCTTGCTGAGATGTGTACACAAGTGCAAATAATTTTAGATTCAGTAAGCATCGCTTAGTATTTTAGTATTGCACATGCACGAGCAAACAGGGAAAGTTCCATGGAATGCAAATTATCTCATAAGCAATTGAATCTTATGCAAATGACTAAGGTGGAGCTATCCAACAAGCAGAAAGGCGTCCGTGTATACTCCATGTCCGTGTCCATGGTGTACTTGGAATTTTTCCATGTACAGGAGTCTACACGGACAGAAGAGGATATAAAAGTCCACAAATATGGATATAACTCCCCACAAAATACAGTATATGTGCAAAAGGTACATTGTGGATGTCTGAAAAAGGAAGAGAATATGTAAAATTAATAATAATGTTTTTTAATAATTTTGGCATGTTTGCATTATGCGCCACAGTTCACAAACATGCCTAACAGAAATAAAAAAAAAAATAAATAAAAAATAAAATTTCTAATATGGTTTTCACAAATGTACTGTAGGGCCTTGCGTCAGGTCTGTACAATGGTACATATGTGCTGTTAACAAGCTCTCATAACTATGAACTGTGTAGTTTCTAGGCTGTTAACAATGATATGTATGCAAATGAAATGGATTTCCTGAATTGCTAAAAGGAGCAACCATGTCTGCATATCCACTTCATTTAGGCTCCTACATGATGTTGATAACTGAGGATGTGGATGAAATCAGGGGAGTGTTTATTACTATTTTTAGGATTTTTATGTTCCCAGTGCATATGTCTGCGTGATTTGCCTCATAGCTTAGCGTGTCTGTGCGAGCAGATTACCCACATGAGAGTGATGATGTAGGTAGCAATCAATTAAAACCGAATATCTTCAATAAATATTTTTGACCTTTGTATAAGATATGCTGCACACCTTGGTGCATAGTGCCCCACTGAACACTAAAGTAGAGTCTTTAAATTATGTTTAAATTATGTTAATTATATCCTGAGTAGGCGAACTGCATCATTATTAGCCAATCCCACATGGTGGACCTAAAGCAGAACTGTATAAAGTATGCATACACCCTACATTCTGATTTTCCCTCAATACTCTGGACTATTGGAGTAGAGATTTGGAAATTTTAACCTGGATAATGTTAGGGGCTGCTGCAGGACTGCTACATCTGTATGTGCTACATGCTGAAGTCAATGCTGCTGGTGCTGCTGACAATAAGCCAAGGCTGAGAAGAAGAGAGTTCAGGCCCAGTGTAACCTTCCAGGAACTACAGGAGCTGGAGATTGTAGACCGCTACAGGGTGGACAGGGACATATTACAAGAACTCACTGAGCTCTGCCACCCTCAAGCTAGTGCCAGGACTAACAGAGGGGAACCCATACTAGTAAACAAAGGTATGTGTGGCCCTTAGGATACCAGCTAGCTTTCAAAAACCTACTGGGGATATGATGGGGGTGTCACAGGCATCTGCATCCAGGATGCCCTAGAACCATGGATGATGACCACCATCAGAAATGCACATACACCCATGGAGAAATGCTATAATGAGGCACATGCACAAAACAGAGCACGTGTTTAGGCTGCTGAAGTCACAGTTCCAGTGCCTCGATATATCTGGCAAAGCCTTGTAGTATATTCCTGCCACATATGCACAGATTTTCACAGTATGTGCTACTCTGCACAATCTGATCCTGCTGAAACAGCTGCAGCAGGATCAGCAAAGGGAAGGGATGCACAGCCCTCCATCAGTGCCCAGGTCACCACAGCCACAATCACAAGAGGACTTAAAGGAGGAACCCTCTTCTGACGTCCCTTTAGACAGATGTAGGTGTGCTCAGTCTGCCCTGTCTTTGGCTAAGAGACAAAGCATAGTACATTCACTGACATCCTTGGGAACTAGGAACTAACACCTTACTCCTACTCACATAAAGATATTAAAATTGACGCCAGGCAACTCACACATCCTGTACCTCTTCATGTATTGGCTGTGTACTGCTTGCATCAGAGTCAGCCATGAACTGCAGTTATGTCAACTGCTGCATTTACAGGGTAGGTCCATAACCTACACTCTTGTCTATTGGATTATTATAATATGTCAGTGTATGTATGGACCAGGTACATTGTACAAGTAGCTATAATGGGCTAGTTGGACAGA
>NC_056731.1:698424556-698427056 GCF_019279795.1 Protopterus annectens
TGATATGTGCTTACAATAAACAAGGCAGTATATTGGTTATTAGGTAACCCTCTCCTTGTTACTCTACGTATGATATTGGTTACAGTTTGAAAGGACGAGGCATTTTGGTACCAAATAAGTCTCCTTTCTCCACTCACTGCATAATGACATAACACCAAATTCTTTGATGATAAAAGTCAACAAGGAAAGGATTATTATTATTTTTAATGACAGCTCATCTTGTTGGTGAGGTAAAATACCCATCCTGCATTGCAGGCTAAAGAAATACTTTAGTATTTAGCACAGGTAGTGTCAATAGATGGTTTACCACATTTGCCCTTTTCTTGTGAGACATGTTTACTGCCTGTCAAAACCACAATTCCCATTTATCTGTCACCATTTGTTCTGGACCTCTATATCTGCCCTACACATTTTAAATGTCAATGCTTCACCAGGCAGAGTAATTTTAGAGTTACTATATAGAGGGTAGTAGGTAAAATCACTCATGAGGATGTTTTAGCACTTTTTTTTATGAAAGAAGACAGAAAATAGGGTCCTTAAACTTATTACACTGATGTCATCAGATTACTGTACCAGAAACAAGTTCCACTACCCATCCCTTCATCCTATTACATTTTTTCATTAAATAGGCAAAACAAGATAAGGGACATATCATTGTCTGTTTCCATTTTGTGTCATTATGCATATTCATTGTCATCCATTTATATGTCAGGTTTAATCAATAACCATAGGCAGCTCCTCTTTTCCTTATGCTGCAGTGCTACACAGAAACATTTGTGCCATGTAATTTAGCATCTGTATTACATAATCAAACTTTTAAAAGGTGGAACATCATATGGTCGACAACATGTGATTAAAATTTTAAAAGTTCGAAAATGTAATAAAAAAAATAAACCAAAGGAAAAAACCTACCAGAACAATTTAAGCAGGGAGGCAAGCCCCCCCTGCACCCCACACATGGGGGCCACACCCACTACACCCCCACTCTTTAAATATACCAACTCCGATTTCGCACTACAGTGCAAAAAAGGGAAATCCTCCCATTTTGCACTGTATGGAGATCTCCGTTGAAATGTTCAAATTTTTAAAAGTTCAGTCATATGATGTTGACCATATGACTTTCAAACTTTTAAGTGTTCGACAACGTGATATAGACCCGTAATTTATTCTCTGTGTTTCACTTTTGTGATTAATGTCATAAATGTGCACATACACTCTTTGTCTGAATGACCTTTTAGTCTTCCCCACATAAAATCCCTTACAGGATTGACACAGTGCTATATATATATCACACCTATAGAGTAGCAATAGTATTTCTTCATTGGTCATATTGAGCCACAGTTCCTAAGTCTAATCTTGTCATTGTCCACCATATATTGGCACTGAGAACACCTCCCACATTTAAAGCTACCACCTCCTTTAGTCTTACTACTATCCCTCTCTAACATTCCTTTGCGGGAGATGTCCTTTTTGTAAACTATCACAGGTTTCTTACCCAGCAGGGTTTGTACCTCAGAATCCATACTATATACCATCCAGTACTTACAGATGATTTCACGAATTTCATAGAAATCAATACTGAACAGTAAAACCAATGCTCTATTGTATTTATTGACCTCACTAGAACCACCTGCAGTCGTGAGCCCAGTGTCAGTGTTCAACAGTGCCTTAAAACACATTCTATTATTTTCCTTTTTACCTAAAACATGTACACTGGATATGTAGCTTATTAATCTTTTTAGTAAGAATACTCTTCGGTTTTGATTTTGAAATGTTTTAGAATTACTTTGCATTTATCTTTACATAGCATTACTTTTCAGCACAGCAAGCCGCGGTGGTGCAGCGGTAGCATTGTTGCCTCACAGCAAGAGGTTCTCCCGTTCAATTCTTGGCTGGAGCACCTTCTGTGTGGAGTCTGCATGTCCTCCCCGCAGTCGAGTGGCATTCGAAAGATATGCGTAGAATGGGTGTGCCTTTGCTGAAGGTTGGACGTCGAGCTGGCACCTGTAAAAATCTACTGCCAATCATTAGTGGACTGGAGTTCTGCTGTGGCAACCCCTGACTGGGAAAAGCCGAAAGAAGAACAACTTCCCCTATTATATTTTCCACAAAATCTATGGAATATCCTTTCCTTCCTAGCATATTTTTTAACACATCACATTCATTCATAAAGTCTTTGACATCCGAGACTATTCTCGCTAATCTTACATACTGCCCTTTTACCAGTGCTCTTTTTTGATGGATAGGGTGCCAGCTACCATAATGCAGAAGGGAATTGGAGTATGTAGGTGGGAAGTGAACATTTTCTTGTCATGGTCTTTCTTAATGGTAACATCCAAATAATTAAGTGCATCTTTGTTTACAACCATCATAAACTTTAGAAATGTAATTGTCCCATGTACAAACATGAAAAACTCTTTTAACTTTTCATCCCCACCCTTCCAAAAAAAATACCAAATTATCCAAATACTGCCCATACAGGGCCCAACAATCCTTCTAG
>NC_056731.1:698432056-698577056 GCF_019279795.1 Protopterus annectens
AAGGTACAGAGTGCCTTGTTGCTAAGAAAATTATGACTACAGAATCTTGACAAGTATATTAGCGGGTTGGAGGGTAGCAGGTATGTAATATGCATTTGGAAAAATAATAACAGGCATGTAGGCAGAATGGAGGGTGAAAAGGAGTGGATGTGAAAGAGTTAGCAGTAGGAGTGAAGGTAGAGAGAGAGAAGGAAGAGTGTGTGAGAATACAGATAAGAAGAGAGGGAGTACTAGGAGAGTTGTGAGGGTGAGTGACATCAGTGAGTTGAGTTTAGAAAGAGCTACACAATAGTGAAAGTGACATCAGGAGAGAGTGAGGGGTGGAGAGCATCTGGGATTGAGACTAGGTTGGATACATTGCAGGCTGTGGGTAACCATACCTCTCAACCTCTTAGTGTAAGAAATCTGGACAAAGGCACAAAATAGGGACATATTTAAATATTGCTCTTAATAAACTTAGAAAATTGCTAGAGCAACAGGGTTTGTTTTAACATACATTTTTCAGAAGGATATGAAGTCTGAAACTCAAATGTATGTCATTATTTAATGACTTTAATCCTGAGATCATCCCAGCGATTTGCTAGCAAACCACACATTTTATGAGGAACAGAACAAAAATATGAGCCAAAAATGTGGTCATTCTGTGAAAATCTGTACAGGTGAAAGGTTTGTAGGATACAGAGGTGACTGTTTTAGTGATGTATCCTCCTGGTTCATTTTGTTGTATAATTTGGAAGGGTAACTAATGTCCCCTACTTCATAGTCAGTGCTGCCTTTCCTCTGTGTTATTGTGTTAAGCCAGAGTAAAAATACCATACAAGCCTGACCAACAGACAATCAGTCCATGATTACATTGGCTTGTGTCATTACTTGAAGTCAATTATGTTACCTGATTACAACCCTATAGGGAAATTCCATTTCATTTTATTATGCTGTAGTATTTAGAAAAAAAAATACTTTTCTTGATCACTACTTCATATGCTTGGTACCTTTATTGCACTGAACATTAAAATAATGAGGACTGACTGGTATCCCATGGTCAAATGCATTTCTTGACATTATAGGCAATGAAATGTGGAGACAACATTATTCAAATGTCATTGATGTCACAATAAGCATCATACTATTACTGGTGCAGGAAACGACTGAAGCATTTTACAAGGACATCAGACCATACAGGCAATAGTAAAAGCAGCAGCAACAGCAGGATCTATATGTACAAGGCTGCAGGCACTGTACTCTTCTGAGGAAGAGAACAGTAGGAACTATATTATTGAGCATATTAAACAGACTGATCCAGGATAAAACAAAGACAGAGATAACTATATGAGGATAATCCATGTTTTTCATTTGTTCCATGTAAATTAACAGACAACCCTTGTTTTTTTTTCATCTCAGTTAAAGGCTGTGTGTGTGTGTGTGTGTGTGTGTGTGTGTGTGTGTGTGTGTGTGTGTGTGTGTGTGTGCATGTATATAGCTATATATATATATATATATATATATATATATATATATATATATATATATATATCTACAGAGAGAGAGAGAGAGAGAGAGAGAGAGTGTTAGCTTAAATATACTCATAATGGCCATACATTGGGTCTAAATGGGAAAATATGTGGCGAGGCAGGCATAACCTCCTCCAACAAACTAGCTACTATCTAGTATACTAAAGTACATGAATTATGAATTGGGGACTCTGTCTCTTATTGCCTAGCTGCAGTAGAGAAAAGTGACTTCAATGAGCCTTGCAGTGAAACATTGCTCCAAACGTTTAACATCACTACACTGGTGTAATGGCAGCTCATCTACTCCTTCTCCTCTCTTCACTATTACCAAACTAAACATTTGCTTGGTGGCACAAGAAAATGATAAGCCTGTCTAGGCTGCCCTTTTAGGTCAATTTAACATTCTACCTCTAGCCTGTATCTATGTTTCCCATTATTAATTTTCTTCTGCCACTCTTGCATGTCTTCTTAGAACGGGTTTTCACCACACATTCTGGCATATCATTCATGAATCTATAGGCCTGACTATGACAAGGTATTTACTAAGTCCACAGCCACTTGACAGTATGGAAACAGGCAACTACAAGGTTCAGTGAAAATGTTTTTCAGCAACATTAATTCACAGGAAAAGTCACAAAGGTTGTCATAGGCAAACTTACTGCTACCCAAACATGATGCCTCCCACTCCTCTGGGTCCTCTGCAACAGCCAGTGATCTTCTGAATTTCTTCATCAGTGTGGGGGTTGGGGGGGCTGAAAACAAAATAACTAGTTGGTTGAAGACTCTTGGAGGTAGCACAGCTGGCATTTGTAATTTTTTTCTCCCATTGTTTCCTGAGTTCTGCCCTGCGTCCTTCTCAGAATGAAACCATACTTGTATCTTTCTTTTTGAAGACCGAAGCAAAGAATTAATTTAGTGCCTTCGAGTTTTCCCATTCTCCTGTTACCTTCCCCTCATCTGTGCTCTGCCTAGTGAGTTCTTTCCTTCCTTTCCTTCTTTCTGTGTACCTCATAGCATATGCTTTCCTTCTTGAACCCATCTGCTAATACCATTTTAACTTTTGCCTTTGCCACCATTATCATTTTTGTAGCCTGTTTATTAGCCTCCTTGTATTCTGTCTCCTCAACCTCCACCTCTTGTAAGCCCCATCTTTGGCCATAATAGCTAGCCTCACATTTTTCTGATTGATGCAGTCAGTTCCCTGTGGCTCTGACTGCACTTTGAACCCAGCATGATGTGGCGAAAGCTTCAGTAAATACATATAAATGAATTCCTACTTATTCCTATCTTCCTCTGTTCAGAGGCATTAGTACAGTCACAGTGTTGACTTTATATATTCTCCATATTCTAACCTATTAATATACATATTTAGGAACCTGCTGAAGGAGAATGTATAAGACAGAAACCTTTGGTGTTCACTCAGTAGGATATCACATATGGTGCCAGAAACTGTCTCAGTGGGTAAATATTCCTAACCAATAAATGAGGTACAATCATGCTTAAAGGAGTATACCTGACACACTCACGCAGCAATGACTTGCCATTATGCAATTTACTCCACATCACATCCACCAAAGAGTCCTTTATTTTGGACACTGTCCATTCATTGTGGATCACAGTGGTATGCAGTCCCCACTTTTGTGTAATATACCTAAGCTCAACACCCAATATGGCAACTGAGATTCTAATCCTCTTTGCAACAAAATGAGGCTAGAGTCTATCAGGTAAGATTGCAAGACATTAACCTCCCAAATCCACCACCAGCAACTCACTTATACAGTTTTGCTTAATAAATATGGTGATGTTTATTTTCTCATGTACTCAGTAATCCCAGAGTGGAGTTCAGCTATAATAGTACATACAAAGTTTATCAGTAGGATGCCCATTTAGTGTATCAGTAAAAGGAGAATCAACATTTTGAGCCTCAAAAATCAAGTTCTGTCTATAGTCTGTCAAACATTGCTGTGATAGATCCTCATCAAGGTGACATAATTATCCTTTATTAAATGATCCATACTGTTTTCATTTATGAATGCCAGACAACTGTGTGTGGGACCTATTTCTAGTAGAGTAGATTCTTAGCATTAGGATAAGTATGACATAAAGTGACTTATGATCATTAATTTTTAGCCCTGATGTCTTGTCAGACAAGACAAGTAGGTTTTTATTTGCAGAAACCACTTGATCCCGACCACTACAGCAAAGTTTTCAGCATAGAATTTCATGCAGTATAGGACTTTTTTCTGGATGGCCTCAAATGCTTCGAAAAGATGATAATGAAACAGTAATGGTGGTTCAGTGATAAAAACAAATAATACAGATTAGAGAGACAATTTCTGTCTCATGCCCCTAGAGGTAATAAGAGAAGGATTAAGATACTGACTTAGTTCAGTAATTTTTGACACATACTTCTCATTGTTTATTTCATTTAAGATGACATAACACATTAAGGTAATATAATTAAAAACATTTTTCAAATTAAATATTGCAATATAAATGTCAAAAATCAAAGAAAAAAAAAGAAAAAAGAAATCAACTATTTACATTATACCATACAGTCTGAGAATAAAATAAATATAAATAAAACAAGCAGATTTAAAGATGTTAACTAATACATTTATTTAAATTATGATGAAAAAGTTTCAATGAGGGGAACAATTTTTACTCATGGATTTTCTTTAAGTTTGTCAGGATAAATTATATTCTGCTTAGTTGCAGTTTTTTTAATAGCAGTATCCTCTCAAGATACAAGAAATTTTCCAACTTGTGACATTGAAGTTGAATTCATTGTGATGATTTTTTTCTGTCCACAGCAAGTATTTTCTCTTAAGTTTAGTTTCCATAATATTGAGTATAATTAGCTGTTTAGAAAGCATAAACTAATCTGTCCATAAAGATGGAAAAAAAAATCTTAAATCCTTCCCCAAAATTCAGATAACAAAGGAAATCAAAAAAACATATCAGATCAATTAGCATTAACACATTTCTTACATCTCCAACATTCATCTACAACTTTTTATTAAACATAACTACTCTATTATGAGTCAAAAAGCTCTATAAATGAATTTCCAGGCAAATAGTCTCCATATAGATATGAGGAGGATATAGAAATAGAATAAATTACCTGTATTTATTATCAGTAAAATTAATTTTATGTTATTTTGTAAAGAAATAATACAATGTATCATTTGAATTACTGTAAATAACAGCTCTATAATGTAGAAATCATTTTATTTATTCTTTGTAATTAATATCATTTAGAATTTTTAACAATTGTGGAAACATATTGCTCATATAATTAGAAATGTAAGAAAATATTTGTGCAAATTAAAGTAAAAACTGATTGCAAATGAGATGAATGCCTATAAACTATATTACATTCTGTGCATAAAGATTCCATAGATTTACATTTTTTACCATGCCTCTTATAAACCTATTGATACTAACAGAAGAATTGATGATTTTCCTAATTATAAAGTATATGAATTGGAACATCTTTTGCAATACTTTTTATTAATGAAAATGGAATAAGAGATACAAACCAAAACTTATAATCTGGATTATTTGAAATCATTCTGTTAAAACTCTTTAAAATGTGATTTACAAAATCAGATTTTACAGGAGGCTAGAAAATAAATTGCATGGAATTGCAAATAAATATCCAGAAAGGGTTAAGAAATTTGTGGCTGTTAAGATTTAAAATTTTCAGTTTGTTAATATTAAGTAATTGATGATGTTATTTTTTCCAATTAGAACTATGATTATTATCCACCCAATTAAAGGTAGTTTTAAGTATTATTGTTTTGCATCTGTATCTATACTTTGAAAGTTAATACCTCCAGAATTAAAATGTCTCATATGATGGAATAAGCTCAATATAGGTTTATTTGGAAACCATAAAATCTAACAGTAATTTATTTATTCTTCTGATTTGTTTTTGTTAGGTGGTAAAATAAGAGACTGAACTATATATAATTTGCTGGAGATAATATCAATTTAATTATTTGTAGTCTATCTTCAAAAGTATTGAAAATGTTGTTCCAAAAGGAAATTTGGTTAGTTATAGTGGATATGATTTTTTATAATTATAATTTATAGTTTCTTTAGCTGTCATTAAGATATTTATTCACAAGTAAAAATGATTAGAATATTTCTTACCAAATAAATTAATATCTGAATTTAGCAAAATGTTTCTATTAATAAGAAGATAATTATATTTAGAATTATTAAAGTGAAAATTAGAAATTGATTGAATTTGTTCTACAACATATATCAACTGTTTTAATGTATCATTAGAGTTTTGCAGTGTTAATAAAATATTATCTGCAAAGAACATTTTTCTATATTCTTGATTCATTTCTAGAACCTGAATTCTTGACTTGAAATTAAAAAGAACTACAAAGATTTCAATAACAAGATCAAATAATAACGAGGAAAGAGGACATCCTTGCTTAGTTCCTTCTGTTATATTTATGAAGTTCGAAGTAAAAGAACCTAATTTTACATAGGCTTTATTATTAGTACAGGTAGATTTTAATATATAAATTAATTGGGGGGACCAAACTGAATTAAAGCTTTAAACAAAAATTTCCTCTCCAGGGAATCAAAAGCTTTTTCAATATTCAAGCTAATAAATAGAGATTCTTGTTTTCTTTTATTCATCACATCAATAAGAGCAATAAGTATTTTGATATTATTAGAAGTTTGTCTTTTATAAATAAAGCCAACTTGATCTGAACCAATTAAATAAGGTAAAATAGTTTTCAACCTATCAGCCAAAATGGACATAAAAACTTTGTAAACTACATTTAATAAAGAAATAGCTCTATAAGAAGATCATGGTTGAGAATTCTTATCTTCCCTTGTGTTAGGAGAAATCAAGGAATGGTTCCATGATGGAGATATGTTTTCTTTGTCTTCATCATCCAATATGACTTTATGTAGATGCTCTATAATTTTTCAAGGAAATAATTTATAGAATTCTAGAATAATATCATCATTTCCTGGAACTTTGCTAGGTTTTGTAATTTTTATTTATTTCCTGAAGAGTTGTGGATCTTAATAAAATCACTTTGCTGTGAATTAGTATTATTTTAAAAAAGATTGATCAATTATAGATGATATATTGATCAATTCTACATGACGTATCAATATCTTTATTAATAACATTTTGATTTAGAGAAATATAATAGGTTTTGAAAGCTTGTAACACATTTCCACTGTCAGTACATATTTTGTTTGTACTGGATTTTTTATTTCCTTAACATTTTCATTATTATTAGTTTGAAACCTAATTATTTTTATAATTTTTTAGATGTTTAGGAGATCTCAAATAAGAAGATACTTTTAATGTTTCTAGTGTTAGTTTTGGTTTTATGTAAAACCAATTCATTAAATTTGTTATTTATGAGTTTTATTTCTGCTTTATTTGAAGCAGAATAGTACTGTCCTTTTTTAAAGTCTTGTTTAGTTTAATTTGAATATAAGTTAATTCTGTATTCCAAATTTGTAATTTGTGCTTATACCAAACAATTGAACATCCATAGATATAAGCTTTAAAAGAATCACAAACCATAGTTGGATTAGAATCTTAAGTATTTTTCAAACTCATAAAATTATCTATTTCATTGAGTAGCAATGACTGATAATCTGTAATTTTTGTAATATATGATGTCAGTCTTGTAGTAAATGGCAGATTTTTATAACCTGTTTCTAATTTTGAAATTAAACATTATAATCAGAAAAAGGACAATGCATTATATTGGAAGTAGTTATGTTAGAAATAATATCTTGAGAAACTAAAATGTTATCAATTCTTGTTTGTGTGCCAAAGTTGAAAGAATAATATGAGAAATTTAAATAATTTTTACCTTTAAAATGAAAGGTGTCATTAAGCTCAAAAGATTCAAACAATTTCTTCAAACATCTGGCTATAGGTAGTAATTTAAACATAATACATGAATTGGACTCAAAACCATTTAATAAACAGTTGAAATCTCCTCCTATAATTAAATTTCCTTTGTAATTATGTATTATGAAATCAATATGCTTTTTAGCTAATTTAACACCTATACCTGGAAACCAGTATAATTTGACACGGGTCCATATTCTATATCTATAGTTAATAATAACTAGAGTAAATAAGCCTTCTCTTTCTTCACATTTATATATGATATGAGGCATTTGAATCTCTTTTTTTCCAAAGAATAGATACCCCCTTCTATTAGACAAAAATGAAGATTGTGCTAAAGCTGAATACTTGTTGGATTCCTACATATTGCTATATGTGTTTATTGAACAACTATAACATGCATATTATTCAAGTCAAGGTATTTTATTAAATTAGCCCCCTTTTAGGGTTGTTTAAACCATTAACTTTTAAAGATAACAGTGCTAAATTCACAGTATTCTAAGATGATATGTAAATTTGTAATTTTTGAGAATAATAATATATTGATTAAATACATAATTAAAAACTATGCTTGTGAATATAGATCTCAGGCAAAAGAGAAAAGACTTTAAATATAATAAAATAAATATCTAAAAAACTAAATCTGATAATTTATTACTTACTATTCCCAACCGTTAAGAGATATGAAAAAAGACAAAGGAATCTCAAGACCCACTATCACTAAGTTAATAAAAAGTATCTATTAGTATATATATATATATATATATATATATATATATATATATATATATATATATATATATATATATCTATATATGGGAAATCTCTATAAAAAAAGAGTTTTTTTGATTTTGTTATAGTTTTTTCTTTTTCTCTATTCTTCCCCTCCCCTCTCTTCCTCCCACTTTCTTTCTCTTTCCCTTACTTCCCTTATTATCAGCAAATGAATTATGTTTTCTGTTATACAGTAAATATGCCTGATCTGAATTACAGTTGCATCTATATCACTTATTTGTTTCGATGCCACTGCACAAGTGATGAAGAGATAAACTTATCTATCTTACTTTATCATCAGTTTACAATACATACAACATTCAGATTATGCCTATAGTCAGAGGATTATTCAAACTATCTGCTATAAATGAGACTTTAAAGTAAGAAAGTTTGCGCTCACAAAATTAATTAGGTTTTTATCTAAAATCAAATTAGAACACAAAAAGTATTATAATGTAAAACATTTTAAAAAGTGTATAATCACATTAGATATTATTTAGATGAATAGAAATATTAATCATGAAGACTGTGTCTATGTGCTTTAAACAGGTTTTGAAGTAAATAGCTGTTATACACATGACCAAATTTTATCTTTAAGACACTATTGTGAAGATTCAAGTTTTCGCACTATGTTTAAATACTTTAGTTTAGTATTATATTTTGAAAAAGCATTTCAGAGTCATTTAAAACTATGAGTGTAGAATAACATAGTAAATAAGTAAGATGTTTCTTTAAGATCTTTGTTATATTTTTGCACATTTTTGGCCATTATCATTATCAAATTAAACATGAGATTCTTAAATATGTATATTTTTCTTCATTAAATCCATTTGTATTTAACTAATAGAACAAACATCTTACAAATTCTGAGAACTATTAGAAATAGCTAAAGACAAATAATACTAATTCTTAAACTAAAAGTCTTCTTCCCCTCAGGATATATAATATTAGTTAAAACAAAGTAAGTTAATTATAATATAAAAATGTAATAGTTGTTTAAAATTAAAAAATAAATGAGGAAGAAAAAAGTTATAATTTGTTAAATAAAGCATTAGATGAATACATTTTAAAGAAAGCCATTGGAAATAATAGGAGGAAGAAAAAGGATGTTACAGTAGAGGGATGAAAAAGGAAGTAACCTATGGGAAGACATTAGAATAATATAAATATACATTATAATTGATATAAAGATGAATTTTGTATAATAAACTTTAAGGAAGCCTAAAATAACTTATTGACAGTATAAAATATTTAGTTGTTAGATTCAAATAAATAATAAAAACTCTACAGGTCCACAGAGAAACATCTTGCTTTTTTAAAAAAGGAAATAAGTCATACCCTTGTTTATCAAAAACATCAGATTGAGTAAAACAACTCCATAGTATAAAACATTGCATTAATAAATCTAGTTAAAGGCAAAGTATAATTCTAATTTCAAATATAGCTACACCACTGGCTCGTATAAACAAATAAGTGCTTCTGTCACATAAAATTTTCAAAGGGATTAAGTTACGCATATTGAGAACATGTATCTTCAGAAAACCTGGAAGCAAGATAAAGCCGAAAAACTCTCTCTCTAATCAAACAGTAAGACAAGAATTTAGAAATAAATTTATTACCATTAAACAACATCTGTAGCAATACAAGTGAAATAAAATAAACCAGGTGCTCCAAGGGACCAGAACTTGTATCCACAAGTAAAAGTGAATCAGGATTCTGACGATGCCTTTTACTTGTAAGACGAATGCACTAAACCTGTTTAATGTTGTACAACAGCAGTTTGTTTTTACATTTTTTAAGCTGTAAGACAATGAACACTTTGTGGATACAAGTTCTGGTCCCTTGGAGCACCTGGCTTATGTTATTTCTGGAATACCTATTGGGTTTGCTACCTTTTTGTCTTTTACTAAATACAAGTGAAATGATAAGACTTACAATGCGAGTCATCCTAAGAGGGGCGCCCTTATTTTTTCTCCTCCTAAATATTGCAGCCTTAAAACAGCATTCCCTCTATCCTGCTCAGTAGCAATGTCAGTCTGGTCTAGATGAAATGCTGCCTGTAAAATCTGCAGTTCCATCTTATGATGTGTTTGCTGTTTTAGTCTCTTGCGTTTGACTGTCTATGTGATTTATGCCCTCAGTAGTTCTTTCATATTATATTGTAGTTGTCTCACCTAAATGTAGCCGTGTGTCTCATTATTTTCTCTAGGGCTGTTCTGGCTACATACATGTCAATATTTAGTATTCACACCTACTTAAAATGCTAATGAGTTTAATTCTTTCTCTAGGTGACTGCAGAAAACAGATCACAAAAGAGACTTAAGGTGACAGACATAAACTGTTTTGGCTTCAGCACTGCCTTTTTAACTGTGTCATGTAGACACGTTAAAGTCATATGAGGATGGAAGAAAACAAAACTGTTTAATGGATATACTATAGGCATTAATACATTAATGAATGTAAAGGGATCAGCATGTTATGATGGAACATGTATCTCTTGTATAAAAGTATAGAAACAGATAATATAAAATGATAACCTAATGACACCAAGTCTGTTAATTTGTGTTGCACCGCTTATGCTTTCTAATTTGTTTAAAGAATTTTGTGTACACTTCTTGCCATCCTGTATTATTCCTTTCCATTTACCTGAAACTCTATCTGAATCCACTACTAAATTCAGTCTGCATGTTTTTCTAGTAGATAATTTCTGGTGTCCAGCCACCTTCTGTAACAAAGTATTTCTTATCTGCCCTTAGAAAATTCTACCACATACACATACTGACAGTATATCACACACACACACACACACACACACACACACACACACACACACACACACACACACACACACACACACACACACACACTTGTTCTTGTCACATGCTTTCTTCTAGTATTTTTCTTGAGGGTATATGTATTCAAAGCAGAGTATAAAGAATTTATATTTTTAAAGAGAATAATACACCTGTTGTGAAAGGAGTGCATACTGCACTCATTACATGAAAACTATTTAAAATGTAGTCTAAATTTATGTCAAAAGATTTACAAAAAATAGAAATACATTAATCTGTTTAAAGTTTTCTAGTTTTTAAAGCTAGAATGCCAAAGACCTTTAGCATGAGTTCCTTTCTCTTTTAAACTGTGGGAATGATCATGCTCATGACAACATAACAGTTTGCTGTTTTCTAAAGAAAAAAAAAATTCTGAGAGTGTATACAAGCACAGGCACAATCTAGCCAGACAAATTTCATTCTCCAGTATATTAAAATAGGAAAAAGGCATGGTGTCAACCATCCCAAAAACAAACAATACCCACAGCCAAACACCACTCCAAAATCAACAGGGAAGGAAAGAAAACAATCACCACAAATGCAAATGACACATAAAAAACAGAATGCTAATATAGTTGTGTGACCACTTTTGAATGGTAATATAGTTGTGTGACCACTTTTTTTTAAACTTCATTCATAATAACTAAAACATTTGACTAAAAGTAATATGAGGAAGATGATCAAGTTAAATGTTATTATCTTATATATTAATCTTGGGCTACACAGAACTAAAATAATTTTCTTTATAACTGCCAATATAGTCTTCCCAGATTACAGTATTGTAGACTAAAATTTAAAGCTACAGTACATAAAAATAAGGGAATATACAGCATATAGTATAAATAAAGAGAAAAACAACATATAAAAGATTACTATATTTCATAAATATTACTGATTTGTTATTTAGTAAATTAATTCAGAAAGTACATCAAAGAAAAATTAATAGTTAAAAGGCTAAAAAGTAATTAAGAAAGTGTGCAAGTTTAGAATAAGCTATGCCTATGAAACAAATAATATAATTCACAAGTTTATAAATACAATAATGAATATAGGAAGCAGTAAACAAAGCATAGATATGAGGAAGAACGTTACTTTATGAAAATGAGTGTATAAGAAGAATGTTTATAACATATTAATTCTCTTTAGTTATGAAAAGAAATTTATTTTTAAACTGTAGTTTTACTGAATATATCTTTCTTCTGTTTAATGTCATAAGATCATAGGAGGTTACTAGGCTACTGACCCTAGGGCCATTATAAGCCTAGCCAAGTTTTACCCTTATTTCCTAATCAGCACCTATCATCCCTGTTCAAAAGGGGCATAGGTGGGACCCCTGTGGTGAATTTATGGTTACCCATCCAATGGTCCAGATTGCGTTTGAAGAGTGCCAATGAGATGCTCTGCTTGACATGAAGCAGGAGTCTGTTCCAAAGGTGTGGCAACCTCTGTGAGACAAATTTGTCCCTCCAGTGGGTTCTGTTAATGTCAAGTTAGATTTATCTGAAGATCTCTTAAAAGAGGATGATGTCCATTCCAGTTCTTTAGTTAATGAGATGATATTATTGTTCTTGATGAAAGAACAAGCTTCTTCCAAGGTGTTAAAGATTCTAATACCAGAAGACATATGTATTTTTATTTTTGCTGGAAAAATTAGTTGAGCTTTGATATTATTTTGTTTAACAGACTTAATGTGTGGCCATGATTTTTTTCTTAATTCAATTGTTTTAGATAAGTAGTTATTCTCAAATCTGATAATAGTAGATACTTATTCTTGCTTGAAGAAGTTATAGAAGAGAAAAATTCCCAGTAATAATTTGACAGGAAATATCTAACAAATGATCTCAAATTTCAATATCAGTAAGATATAATGTTTAGATATCATATACAGTGTAAAAAATGTTTTTATAAGAAAATCCCGCCATAGTAATCTGGATACTGCAGAGCTCTGAAAAGAGCTGCTATCTCATTGCCATTTAAGCTCCACCCCCAATTTTGACACAACTTATATGCTTGAAAACTTGAATTAGAAACTCCAACTCTAGGCTAAACGCCTTGTGAATATCTAGTAAGAGTGCATATACTGGGGTAGCAATAGCTTGTCTTGGTAAATTAGAGAAAACAGTAGCTAGCAATGCTCTATAGATCTCCATCCTTCCAGAAAACTATTGTGAAGAGAAATAAGTATTGCAATACAAGAAGCTAGTGTGTCAACTAATTTATCAAGCACTTAAGTATCATTATTTATCAAATTATTTATCAAAGAAATAATAAGGAAGTGTTGTAGGTGGTTCTTCTATAGCTCTGACATGGAGATCAGGGTACTGATGGCTTCAGAAAACAGAAGGAACCAGTGTGAGTCCAATCAATGGCATTATGTTGTGGATCAATTTTTGCTGAGTAATGTGGAAACCATCTCTACCATGTGACCTGCTGATGTCCATAGCAGCTGTCAATGATATCTCCCCAGAGTGATGATACCTGAAGATTTTGTCTCTGTGTATTTTAGAAGGATAGAAGGCAATCTGTGGACTCTCTTATCCTCTCCCCCCAGAAAAAAGCATACAAATTCACAGAAGAAACCATAAAGCATATAAAACACCTACTTGTCTTAGAGGGATCATTGAAATACACACCTTCTTAAGTTAAAATCATGACACTATACCTGTTAGTTTGCTTACCTGTAGTTTAATGTACATGCAAGCACTTTTCCCTGTCATATCTCTAAAACTACAAAGAGAAAAAATAATTCTGACTGCCACTTAAATAGTTTAATGTGTAAAGCTTTGGAGTACTGTAAGATACTCTTTTTCAATGCAATATATCAACAGAAATACTATCATGTAAAAAAAAGGATACACAAGCCAATAATAATAGATCAAGTAATCACATGATACACTTATTAAATGCACAGAGCTTGTTTTTTTTTAAAGAAATATTGTTTCAATTTTAAAACTAGTTTAACACTAGCCATAACATTAAGACCTGGTGCATGGTCAGCTCTAAAATAATTTATCCATTTATATCCTGCTAATTCAGTAAATAAAATTAAATCTCCTCCACATTTATTCCTGCAAATCCTTTGAGTAACTCTAAACTTAAATGTATGATCTTTACCTATTATATCTCTATAACTCTAATATATTTCCTTGTCATTGTCACTTTCTGGTCAGCCTTCAGTGTAGTGAACCCATAACTTAGTCTTGTACCAGGGTGATCCTAGTCAGCATCAGTCATACCCCTTGAAGCAATTACTTTATTTTGGAGTTCTTTTAGCTCTGAATTAAAAACACATATCTTAATCCTCAGGTGGCTTTATGCCAGATTAAAAACCAGCTCTCAAACAAATATTTTAAGGGTTTTACTAACTTACATGAACATTGGGTGGAGTAGACTAGTCAAAAGGCCCCATTTCAGACACAACTTTTGGTCAAAAGCAGAAAGAACAACACACATTATATAAGACAAACTTGTGCCACCCAGGAGAAGAATTAGAGCATATGTACGGTATGGCTATTCCTTGAGACCCAAAGGTAAATGAAGTGTTGACAGTCTTAGCAACTGGAATCTTCCATTGAACAAATGGGACATGTTAAGTGTATGACAGGCCACTACCTTACAAATAATTAATACCTCAGTATTTTACTACAGCATGTAGAGGAGCATATTGGGTTCCCAAAGACATCAGAGGAGAAAATCAACATTGTGCATGCATTCTACAAGATTACCTGCTTCCCTGATGTTCTCTACACAGTAGATGCTATTATGGTCCCATGTTATCCAAGGACAGAACTCTACATAACTAGGAAGGGATGCCACTTATAAAACTGCCAGGTGGTCTGCAATGCCCAGAGAATTATGTATAATGTGTCAATGTGCCATCCAGGCAATTCACATGATTCACCTATTTTGGAAATGTCCAGCCTATACTAATGTTTCCTATGAAGGTCCTTCCCACAGGAGCACATGGTTGGTAAGTTTTCAGGCATTACTGAGAGAATGAGTTATGTAGACAACTACCATGCATGCTGGGAATAGACTACTTATAATGTTTTGCTTATGGCAGGTGATGCAGGATCTGCCCTTGGGCCATGGATGATAATTACAGGTCTCAACTCATAGACTGTGGAGAAAATGACAAAGAATGTGACCTATGCTGAAACAAGAAACATTATAGAATATATGAATTATGAATTAGTAATCACTCTGGACTTTTGATTTGGCACAACAGTATAGTTCTGATATACACAACAAAATATTTGTATTGTGTGTCATGTTACACAATACGAACTTACAAAAACAGGTAGTGCAGCTGGATAACATGATGACATGATGAATGTGATGCAACAGGGAGGTGAAACAGGAGAAGACAGTGCAGCCCTGGAACCACGGCTGAGGAAGTAACTGTTCATCACATTGCAAGAATGTCAAAATGGCTGTGTCTGGTACATAACTATAGGCAATGACACAAAATGACACAGAGTAATAGGGTGCACGCTGTTGCACTTGGACCATGTATGGTAGTAGTAAAGTCTGGACATAATGTGCAGATGACATCAATGTACTCATATCTCTTAACTGTCCAGATATTTGTAGAATGTCAATATTTTCCTTCATATTTTCGGTCTGATCCTCATAAAATCTTTGGTTTTCTGGTAAATCATTGAGAATTGACATCATTAAATAAACACAGGCATTTGAGTTTATTATTGAGAAAATACATGTTAATGCAAAATGTTTTTATTCTTTTGACTTTCTTTAAAAGAGCAATACTTGAAATATGTCCCTGATGTTGGACCTTTGACCCCCCTTTATATTTGGCTTTGTCCAGCTTTCTTGTGCCAAGAGGTTGAGAAGCATGGTTTGGAGAATGAGAAAGGCACAGCCATTATCATTTCAGCAACTGGGGGGGGGGGGGGTGAGTGGTGTTGTGTCACAGAAGGAGAAATTGATATCTTCCCACTCTGAATGGTTCTTGGGTGCCACGGATCACACTGTACAGGGAGAGTGTTGAGATGTGGCTATAATGCTGTTGCTAGCCTAGGCTCTGCTGAGTATCAGGAATAATATCCTCCTGTGATGTGGTTGCGGTGCCATTATACTACTACTATTGGCATTCACTTGGTCAGCTAGCAATGTTTGGACAGGATCTGTTCCACTGCAGAATGAGGTAGAACTACAGGGTCTTTTTGGTACACACTGAGGAGGCATCAGATGGTTAAAGCTTGAGTAGGTGTGCAAAGCCATGGTTCAGCATGCATCTGTGATGGATCATCTGCAGTGGTCTGTACCCTGTGACATGAAAAAACACGTGCATGTCCAACTCATGTCCAAATCCTCTCATGGCCACAGACCATACTGCAAAGTGCAGTATACTAGATGGCAGTTGTTATACATTGCATGAATGCAATTATAGCTGTGACATTTGCTACCAGTGACCTCAGTAGCTCTATGACCTTATTGTTCTCATACTCTTGTTCTCTGTGGAGTTGCTCAGTGTTGTTATGCTTTCCACAGAACACATTCACTAGCTCTCTTGGGAAGGTTCACTGACATGGTCATCTACTGGTAGATTTCCAATCTGTATGCATATCAGGGACATTATGGGAGTCATAGCAGCATCAGACTCCAGTGAATCTCTCCAATATGGAATGCATTCCCAAGCTCTGGCACTGCATATGTCAGATGCTGGCTGCATTTGCTTGGTACATGGGTGGAAAATATGTGGGAATCACAGCTACAGGTGATTCCTTGGGATGCTAAGTTCACAGACTTATGTTTTTAATACCTCTCTATGGCATGCATAGTAGGACACATGCTAAGAAGTGTTATATAATAGTGTAGAATATATACCTTGGTGGGCAGCACATTACACTTGCAGATGAGAAGTCTACATAGGACATATGTGCAGGTAATCAATAATCATACCATTTTCAATTCATGAATAGTTATGTTTCACACCACACTATTAAAGTCAAAGCTGACCTGTTGCTTACCCTATTGACACAGATAGAAGCAAAAATCCAAAGATAATATAAGCAACCTGTTCCATATCCAACCTATAGCCTGTGAGTACTGCAGGACTTAAAAGCCAAAAAGTATGATACTCTGGATCATGTCCCCTAGATTTATGGCCTATGTATAAACTGTATGATACAGACTAGGTAGAAGTGGGATCAAGCAACCAAGAACCACACCAGTAACAGATTCAATGATATCTTTATTCAGTCCTGATGGATGAGTGATCTTGTTTTTCAATCCTAATGGAAGAGTGATCCCGTTTGCACCTAGGCCATAATCTAGGGGACATGATCCAGACCATCATCATTTTTGTCTGATATTGGTACAAGTAGTAAAAGCCAGGCCTGCACTTACATCTGTGCCACAATCTGGTTTGAGACACTAGTCCTTCTGCTCTGAGTTCAACACCAAAAACTCTTCCATTTCCATTAGAGGCTTCAGTGTCCTTGTGGTCTCTTTCCTGTGGTAGTTCTTTCCACATGAGTGTGACAATCTTTGTGCACATGAGATCACATCCGTACCCCTCCTTTGCACCTGCTATAGACAACTAATATGGCTCTTATTGACATTCTTATCTCACACCCTGCCCTGCCAGAGCTGGTCCTTGACATGCTGATCTGGTCACCTTTGGCCATTAGGTACATGTCATGCGTGAATAGGTTCTGAAGTTACACATCATTATCCTTTCTCTCTCTCTCTGTCTCTCTCTCTGTGGTTTGTGAACTTCTCAAGGCATTGTCGCCTCTGGTGACCTTCCTAGTACCTGCAAACCTGCAGGCACAACATGCTGTTCAGTTGTTGTCTGTGTCATGCTAACATGTGAATATGTAACTGAACATCTATGTCATCCTTCCCTATGATCTTCCTGGATATCTCCTCCAGTTACCAATTTGCTAATTTTACAAGGCCATCCTACTGCAGTCTATGATACTGCAACTATACAGGTATGTAGGGTCATGGCAATCATTTACCCTCTCTACCAGGGTGTCCTGTGCAATTTATTATGGGTAGGAGTTTCCCAACACAGTCACGAAAAGATTACCATATGAATTTGTGGTGGCCCTGCATGCCACATGTGAAGTTACCTAGGTATCTCTGTACCTACATGCCTTGACATATATGAGCCCTGTGGAAATGCCATTATGTGAGCCCTATCTGAAGTGGTATGCCCATATGTGGCTCACTTCTCCAAACATCACCCACAAACGACAACACATTGACGGTTACTCACCCTAACAAGTGCCATAGGCATTATAGAAATGGAATAAATAAATTACCATTCTAGTCCTTCTTCCTTCACTCTCAAACAGTCATTATCTGCAGAAGATTTACAGCAATTGCAATCAATTCCATTTACATGTTGAAACCAGTCTTGCACTAGCTGACAATGATGGTTTATACTGAAGAGGCACAAGGTATTTGCATTGATGAGTATGTAAATTAAGGCTAATAATGCTAGGGGATTTGAATCACTTCCTTTGCACACTTTTTAATGATACCTAGTCGTGAAAGCCATGCACATGCTGTTTAGAATGAGACATATGTTGTCTATGGTCATGCAGATCATACATTGGGATGTGGTGCTACTCTGAGTGACATATAATTCAGAAATGTGCATCCATGTGAAGGGCTCTACAATACTGCACATCAAATGGAACAACTGAACGGCTATGACTACTTCACCCTCTCCCAAAAAAGATAGATATCCAGCATGTTGTGCCACAGAATGCAGGATTTTCCTTTTCGACCAGCAAAGGGATTTCAAAGATTGCCAGGGAAATCATGTTTCCTAGTTTAAAAGGATTGATGACATGTTCATCCTGGAGTCGGTGCTGTCTGTTACCTTTGACATCATTCATACAGGAGATCAAGGCAAGCATCAGTTTGATGATCTGAGGCAGTGCTGCTTTGACCTGCTTTGCAGTGAGAGCCAGGAATATATATCTATAGCTATATATCTATATCTATAAATATATATCTATATCTATCTATATATATATATATATATATATACACATATGTATGTATGGCTATGTATATATATATATATATATATATATATATATATATATATATATATATATATATATATACATAGAAAGAGAGAGAGAGTGTGAACAAGAGAAAAAGAGAGAGAGAGATAGGGTTAGATGAAGAGGAATTTGAAGAAGAGACATCTGAAAATAGATTAAATCATAATAACAATATGGATGACTGTAAGGATGTGCAAGAAGGTAAGAAGAATAAATAGTAGTGATGGTGATTTATTCAATGAGGTCATTACCAGGTCTGTGGAAAAGAACATGGATAGAGACAAGGAAGGAAGCATCATCCACATACACACACACACATACACACACACATACACAGACACACACACACACAGACACACACACACACACACACACACACACACACACACACACACACACACACACACACACACGTGCGCGTGCACGTACGCGCACCTTGAGGATATGGAATGCAAATACTACATATTATATCCAAGCTAATAATGGAAACTGGAAAATAAACACTGTAAAGCAGTAATATTAAATACTACACCACTGTGTTGCCTGTGTGCACTTTGATTTTCATAATTTAATAATAATACATGCCCTTTAAAATTATTATGCATATGAAATGGATTACTATTGAAATATTGAAAGTTAGAAAAAAAAATGGTACTTAACAGCGAATTGTTTCACCGAAAGTACACATAACCTAAAAGCCCTAATGTCAAAAAACAGCTGTTAATGCCGAAAATGTCGACAATGACATTTTACGGTATTAACAACAATGCCACCCTTGCAATAACACCATAACACCTACACCTAACATCCTGTTTATACAGGGGGCAAGCCCCCCTGCACCCCCCCCTGTGGGGGGTTTTGCTCCCCACACCCCCCAACTAAATATACCAACTCCGAGATCGCATTACAGTGAGGAAAAGGATGTATTTCCCTAACTGCACTGTACCGCAATCCCTGTACATAATCGAACATTATATTTATGAATGCACAGTACAGTCACAAATATACCATTCTATTACATAGCTTGCACACATATGAACTTTTTGAACATCTGTAGTTAGAATAGTTCATAGGCGTACAATGCAATGCTGATATTTCAATGGTAAACCATATGAAACACATGATTTACCTTATTAAAAAAAAACATCTGTCTCACTGACAAGTTGAAGCTTTCTTAAAGTGCAACTGATTTTGCTCCTCCATGTCTTTAAAACTGTGCTAGTATTCCCACCATGAAAGAGTGACGGGATATTTTTTCTTCCTGGACAACATCCTTATTCTAGTGTGTTTTTCTTCAGGGACCAAACCATTATTCTAGTGGCAACAGCCATGGTACCTATTGATGTAATATGGTATGTTCCAAATCCTTGATAGACAATAGGTCACAAAAGTATTCAACGTTACAACCGACAACCAGAGCAGAAAAAAAAAAACACAAAATACAGGCACAACATTTTTTGACACTACTTCATTTTTACAATAGTTGATAATTTGGCAAACACCTTCAGGGTAACATACACACACACACACACACACATATATATATATATATATATATATATATATATATATGTGTGTGTGTGTGTGTGTGTGTGTGTGTGTGTGTGTGTGTGTGTGTGTGTGTCCTTGAAGCCATTTTGCATAGATATCAGGCTGTGTTGTTAAGAATAAAGGTCACAAATGTATTATTTTCCTATTGAAGTTAAGTCTAATTTTAGTGCTAAACTGCTTTCCATTGTATTTTCCCTTTGTGATTTTAGCACAGACCTACTTATTAGAATAGCACTGATCCAAAAAGTCTTTCTAAATGCAAGTATCTACTAAACAGATAACTTGTAAGAGGCCAACATAAAAACAGTGAATTTGGATTACTTTTATAATTAATTTACCATGATAATATTTTTTTCTATAATGCCATAGCTAGTTGTTTGGTAAAACAGGGACAATATGCTATATGATTTTCTGTTAATGGTCTGGTTTGAGAAATGGAGACAATAATCAGTCAACTTTTTTGTTGCATCAGCATGCAGCGATCAATATTTTCCTATCAGTAACATCATGTAACTTCTATGTACTCTAAATGGTGCTTTATCTGCTTTACTGAGTATTCTTTGCAAAATTATCTCTTATGTTACCTATATGATGAGAGCTATTATATTATAACTGTAGTGTATGTTTATTTTACATATTTGTGAATACATATTTTATGTAATTGCCTCAGTCTCGTGGCTCAGCCAGTAGCTGAACAGGGTCTTACACCTGCCCATGCACCCAGTTAACAAGCAATAAATAAGAATAAACAGAATGCATTCACTTCTCTTAGGTAATCATAAAATATCACTTAATCTAAATGTGAAGTATCTACATAGCTTGTCTTAATACCTTTAACCTATTTAATTACCCATATGGCTAGCTCACTTTAGTGCTTTCTGAAAGAAAAGAATAATAAAACCTCTAATCCCTCAGGACCTCCTTTGGTAAAAGCCCTCTCACTGGGAATTTCCCAGGTAGTTTCCTTCTTTAACATTTACTACATAATCACTTGTTCACTGGGCTGACTCCTTTGGAATATTACTTTTAAAACACTCAACTCTATCTTGTGGTTTTGTAAAGAAAACTCTTTCGGCCTGCTCAGATGTGACAGAACAGTTAACCAGTAGACAAATATAAATGCTTAGGATATATGTATAATAAAATGCATTTTGCATTATTTCCAGTGACTCACACTTTGTTTAGTGGCGTAATCTTTTGTTGCTGCAGACTGCTGCATCCCATAGTCTAATCTACATAATGATGCAGTCTGATAGTGCCAGATTAGATAAGTAAGTACATAAAACACTGAGACAGTCAGATAAATGTCAGCAGTGTTACTTAAGATCGAAAAATGTGACATTAAAGAGCCATAGGTTAACCACAAATATTGACTCGCAATGCATACGTACATGCTAATGCAAACAACACACATGCGAATATATGTATAATTATATACACACACACACACACACACACATATATATATATATATATATATATATAAAAACATATATATTTATATGTGTGTGTGGGGGGGTGCATGGTAACTAAGTGATATGCACAAACATTGATTCAATGTTGATTGATTCCAGCATATCGGAAATCACAACTATTGAAAATCAAATATACTGGCTGCTAAAGGAAAACACTTTGCTTTTGCCATCTTACAAGAAAGACTATCCCATCATTTTCAGACCAGATTTTCTGAACAGTGATTGTGTTATGGAAAGATTGTTTTCTAATGTAAAGTGTAGGGTTAGGTTTCTGGCTAGCAGACATTAGAAAGGTGGCACTGCAGGGTATAACCACCCTTATACTACATTACTAATGCCTGTTAGTCCTAACCCTAACTCTGCACTTTATCTTTAGAAGAAAACATCCCTTAATATTGCCACTGCATAAGACAGGCTTGACTACATACCATACACAGCAGCACATGTGCAATATTATATCTATCCCCTTACCTAGCCCTTACTCAAACCCTATCCCACAAATCTGAGACAAAAAAAGTATAGTCTACACAGCACTATCAAATAAAAAATAAACTGAATCATAGCTGCAAATATAATATAATATAATATAATATAACATAATATAATAAAATAGATGACTCGTGGGTTGATAGATATCTATAATATCTCCTACTCTAAGTCTGAGAGCTTGTAATATGAGTTGATCTAACACACTCTTTACTCCAACCATACAATATACAATATGTATCTACAACTACAGTATGATAATTGTACACTAATTAAAGTTTAAATCAATAGGCTCCTTATCAAAACTGGTTAGCTCATCCTAAGGATCTGTGACATCTGATGACATATACATTAAAAGTGTGCAAAGAGGAGGATCTGTGTGCGGAGCTTGCATATAAAGCACACATTTTGTTTTCTTAAAAGTAAACAAAAAATTATAAAAGCAGAAGACTTGGCTGAAGTGAATTCTAGCTTGCAAGCCCTATAGATCCTCACATCATTGTTTAATGGTGGTGTATTTTATACAGTAATTAGCACCAGCAATAGCTGATGGTGAATTCAAGACAGGAAAATTGGAATTACCCTGTTAGCAATGAGTTTTGTCTTTCTAGTTAATATATATGGCCTTCAAATCTTAAATGGACATGATAGGTACAGACATTTTTGACTAAAGAAAATTAAAACTGTCTGCTATAGCTAATATATTTCATGAAACACAAGTTTAATATTTCATGACTAGATGTTTAACATAAAGATGGCAAGAGCTTATTTGTCTCATTTAAACTATGTTAAACATATGTTATAAACCCAAAGTCAATAATAAAAGCATAACAATGGATATTTTACTTGGTCACATGTACAAGAGGGCACACCCAAATAATTTAGTCAACAGGACATTCAATGTAGTACTAAGAATACTGATAAGTTAGTCATATCAAATGAAATACTGCTAGTTAATGAAGTCATTTAGAACAGAAAAGCTAATCTTGTAACTACAAATATGAAAAATATCAGCATTTGACTTAATATTCCTTTAAAGTCAGAAAGAGAGGCACATTACTAAAAGTTATTTAACTGCTACTTCTGTATCTGACAAATATGTGATTTTAATCAAGTTGTACAATGAAAACGTGAATGATGTGCTTTTCAGAAATGTGATTTCTAAACATGTTGATAATGAAACTGCACCGTTATAATGTAATAAGACATCTAAAAAATGGTAGTTTCAGCCATTTGCATCTGTGCCACTACTAAGTTTTCCAAATGTACAGTTTTGGAGGATGGGAATTAATTGAAAGGTTTATTAGGTTCTGAGAGCATGGCCACATGTAATAATAACTTTTTGTCTGCAAGGATAACATTCTATAACCAGAAAAAGGTACACAACTATGTGACAAAAAAAAAAAAGACAACACTTATGTGCAGGAACAAGAATCACTCAGTATTAAACCTAGTACCATTTTCCTAGGTGATCTACACTATCCAGCCATAGACCGGGAACCTACACCACCGCTAGTGCACAATGACAGAGATTCCTGGACTTTATCAATACAAATGCCCTGGAACAATTTGTTAGGTCTAACCAAAAAACAGTCTTCATTGAAGTAAAACTGAAAACAATGATCCCTTCCACTCAAGGTACCTTTAGAAATTTCTATAAGACAAATGATGTCCTCTTAACTGATATATACTGGCAAGCTTCAAATCCCCACCAAACCTAGTTTTAACCATTGAATACACAGAAACATACACCACCAGACTATATCCACATGTAAACAGCTGTATAGATGCAGCTGTACCCCATAGGATCAAACCCCAGGAAAAAAAAAAAAAAAAAAACATGTTGGAACCATAATGTCAACAAGCTTTATAATAAAAGGTCAATACTTTGAAAAACAGAAATTCCCAGAATGTTAGGTTCCTTATCACTGAAATAAACAGACAACTCAGGAACGTAATATAATCTACCATAGCCAAGTTTCAGGCTAAAATAGCTACTCAGTCTAACCAAGACAATCACAAGGCATGTTTTAGTTGTGTTCATAATCTCCAAAGCACAATACAGCAATGCACTGAGCTGATTGTGAATGATGTTAACTATACTGACGCTGAAGATATAGAGAACCTACTGGGTGATAAATTTAGCTCTAACTTCACCACTCTCTCCCCTCCATCTGTCCATAAAGATATACCTGAAACTGTCTTGCCTCCAATTAGCACACAAGACCATTTGCTAAAAGTGCTTTCAAAAAAACTAAAAATACTGCATCAGTAGGTCCTGACAATATTTCTGGATGCATCTTAAATGGAATGAAGCATGATTTAGCTATACCCCTAACAACATAGTTCAATTTCAGCCTCCATAAAGGTTTTGTAACATGTAAATAGAGAACAACTACAGTCATTCCCCTGCATAAGGTAGGACTTTACCCAGACCCAGGTAATTACAGATCCGTAAGTCTGACCAGCCTCATATGCAAAGCAATGATAGACTTATCATGGAATTCTTTGATCAGGATATAGGGAACTTCCAAACACTGGACCTGTCTCAGTTTGGATTCATCAAGGGCAGATCATGCTTACTCAACCTGGTGGATTTTTTTGAAAACTTCACCAAAGCAATGGATGTAGGCAAAATCATACAAACCACATACCCTGACCTGGCTAAAGCTTTTGTCACAATTCCCCACTCAGGCATAGTAGAAAAGCTAAATAAATTATCAATAAACACCTATGTCTCACACTGGATTACCAGCTGGCTCACAGATAGGATGAAGATAATCAAAATGGAGGAAGTTGCCTCCACATAGTGAAGAGTCACCAGTGGAGTCCCTCAGAGTTCTGTTCTGGAATCTCTCCTGTTTGGCATCTACTTTCCTGAAACAGAAGCCAGTGTCAAAGGCTGACTAAGTTTGCAGTTGACTGCAAGTTGGGAGCAGTCACTAAATCCCCAAATGACTTTGCCATCCTACAGGAAGGTTTGTCTCAAATAAATAACTGGTGCCAAAATCATTGACTGGAACTAAATGCCAAAATATGCATTTTTGTATCCTTTCAAAAGTATTATACCCCAGGGAGCTATAATGTTTATAATATGACTCTAAAAGTTGACCAGTTGTTCAGGATTTGGGAACTTATGTGAACAGTGACCTAGCTTTTGACCAACGTGTGTTTATTGGTGTAAGAAAGTCCTTTTGTTTTGCACGGCTTAGAAACAAAAGGATGGTGTGTCGATCTATGGATGCTATTGTCCCCCTTTAATCAGCCCATATTAGGCCAGTCATTGAATGTAATGCCCTCTTTAGCATATATCTGGTCAGAATCATGCAACAAGGCCTAAACAACATGTCCAATATGGACCAACTCAAAGCCCTATCCCTATACTCAGTATCCTACAGACTGATAAATGACCTGTGTCTGGAATGGAAGGCATCCTCTAACCCATTACTAATGGGTTTACTGCACATCAGCAAGTCATGTGGCATGAGAAATAATCAGTCTAAGTATCTAAATCTCTTCTGCAACATCAACAGATCACTTTGGAAGATACTGAGGCTGTGGAACAGACTCCTCATCCACATCCCTGTCCATATTCATGCACAACTTAAATCTATTGATAGAAAACAGAAAATATACCCAAGGACTGCTCTGTGTCCTATTAATTGAGAGAGAAAGCTCTAAAATGATTTATCCTATGCATGGGTCCCCAAAAAATGTCTATGGTATGATCCCAGTTATTGTCATATACAATTACTGACTATGGGATGGATAAGGCCAATCACTAACCAAATGGAATAGGTTATTTTGAGCACAGAAAGGGAAATTAGCTTGGTATAACATGGCCTGCAATGGCAGCTAGCCTAGTACTTACCTATGAATATCCTACAGCATATTGGTATTCATATATTGCTGGGTAAAATATGGCATCCTGTGGCTTTAGTTCTTAACATAACACATGATGTTATCATATGCCCATACTTCTCCCAATTCAAGACACTTAAGTAATTCTGAGTGGAGAGACTGCAGTTAGACGCTGTGGTCTGAACAAACCTCAACTAAAAAACGGGTAGAGCAGGATCTGTAGTTGCCTTACACACTGTCTTGAACAGAAAGATATGAACTTTCTTCTAATAAGAATAAGAAAAGGCAACAGCAGCTTGGCATGCTAGTGAAAACACACCATCCTTAATACACTCCCAGTAAGAAATGGGGTGGCAGTAGAACAGTAACACTGCTGAAGTGCACACACTGCTGAAGTGCACAGCCTGATAAAGAAGAAGGGATAGGTGCAGATAATACAAGAGGAGCTAAAATCTGGCTTTGGTTTAGAGGATTACAAACCAAAAAAATTAAAATAAGAAAGGGAACAATAACAGAGTCTTATAGTTCCCTCTGTAAAGTCAAAAGAGAGGGCTAGGTAGAAATAATAATCTCAGTAAAAAGGTACTTAGATATATAAAAATCATTGATGTAAAAGTTGAGGAACAGCCAACACTAAAAGCAGAAGTGAATCAATGGCAAAGGATGGTTGTTGTAAAAGAAACAGGAGAAAAATGAATGAACGGTATCTGTATGTTTACAAGAAGAAGCTTTACCTTCTAATTCATGTCAGTGTAAAGTTGAATGTCCTTCTGACAGGACAGATTTGTAGAAAAGAAATGCAAAGTTGAAGAAAGCACAATGGGAGGATGCTGCATTTCACAGGACAAGATCAAGCACAACCATTTTAGGATACACACATGAGTAGAGTAGCCCCATCCCTTACCCATATTGTGAGTTGAAGAATAACCGACTTAACAGGATGAACAAAGACAGAGACCATCTGTTAGTTGCAATGTTTTTTAGAGCACTTATGAAGCTGGCTCAGCCATATTTTAGGCAGAAACCTAAGGCTGGACAAAGCCAAAGCAAAGATTTTAGCAAAGTTTTATTGGTCTGGTGTATTGAAAGACATTAAGAACTTCTGTGCAGCATGACTAGAAAGTCAAATGACAGCCCCACATACTGTGTTTAGAAGTTGTCTGATACATGTTTGTCAATGTTTTTGGAAAATACAATTAAGACCTTCAGTGTACTACCCTCGAGTAAATGGACTAGTGGAATGATTTAATAACACTTTGAGGTTTGTGCTAAACAATGCCGTAGAACAAGATGGAAAGTGCTGGGATTAGTTACTTTATTGCTTCCTGTTTGCTGTAACACAGGTACTCAAGTTTCAAACAAGATTTCTTCTGTCTGAATTACTATATGGGAGATGCCCCTGAGACATGCTGGAGAAAGCTAAGGAGACTTGGGAGGAAAAAACAAATGCATTTAAAAATGTAATAGCACACTTCAGAAATGTGCAACTTATGTCAAACATTGTTATGACAGAAGTGATGAAGTGATTGAACATTTGCACAGGTCACAAGAAATGCAAAAGAGTGTGCACAGCAGAGTGTGCACAACAAGAATGCCTAACTCAAGGAGTTCAAAACAAATTGATAATGCTAATCTACTCTGCTGAGAATGCATTCCTAATAACATGGCAAGGGATCTTTTTTTGGTGGTAAAGAAAATGAATGAAGTTAGTTATGACATAAGACAAACTAGAGAGGAGTTATCTCATACATTTGAAAAGAAGCTGAGGCTTCAGAGGTCATCTAGGGTGCTGATACATATTCTAATAATATGGCACCAGGGGATTCTAGCCTTGCTGTTCAGACAGACAATCCATTGTCTAATGCTCGCAAACAAGAAGTAAAATATTTCTTAATAACAAATGAACACATATGTTTTCCTGGGGACCAAGTAGAACACATGTAGGTCTGTATCATACAGAAACTGTGACAAGAGGAAGGTAAACATAAAACCATATACAGTATGAGAGTCCCAAACAAAAGAAATAAGTAAGGAAGTTAAAGATATTTAAACTTGGTGTTATTGAAGAGTCCCAGTGTGAATGTAGAAATAAAATTCTCCTAATCCTCAAATCAGTTGACTGAATAAAATTTTCTAAGGATTTATTGAAACTCAAAGAGATTTCCTAGTCTGACACTTATTCAATGTGAAAATTTGATGGGGTAATTGAAAGACTAGACAAAATAAATTTTTTCACCACCCTAGTTTTCACCAGGTGGTACTGGCGGAGCCCCTATACAACTGAAGCCAAACAGAAGAAAGCACTGTTCATTCTTGGAAGCTCTTTTCATTATAATTTCTTACCTTTTGAACGCCACAGAGCTCCTGACACCCTTTAAAGGCTCATAGATAAAGTTCGGAAACCACACCCCAGGTACTCAGCAGCATACCTCTATGACATTGTAATTTATTCTGATGATTCAGAGTCAACTTTCTCCCACTTACAAGCTGTGCTGGATCTTTAAGTCAGGCAGAACCTTGCACTTATGCTGCCAAAATTAATCTTTGTATAACAAAAAACAAAAAGTTTGGATTTATGACTGAGAGGAGTAATTACATATCAAACTAGCAAAATAGTAGTTGTTAAACCTGGACAATAACAAGAAACAAACATAATGTAAAACCAATCTTTGGACCAGCAGGCTACTTTAAGAAGTTCATAGTCAGTTTTGCTGTCATAAATTCTACTTACTAGCCTATTAATCTTTGAGAATTTTAAGTAACCAAGCCTTGCATTCCCGTAGTAATTATTTTGCAATATGTATCTTCAAAGATGGGCCAGAAAGTATTTGTTGGGGTAATTATTTGTTTCCCCTATCCATAAGGGCCACTGGTGCTAAATTGGGGGTGAATTTGCAGTTAGCCATCTATGCATCCAGGTTACAACTGTATAGAACAAGAGTCATACTTTGCTTTATGTAGAAGGGAAGAGACCTCCATAAATTAAAAAAGATAAAGTTCCCCATGTATGATGAACAATAGTAGCAGATGAAGCTTTTAATTAACTGAAGAATATTTTCTTTTCAGGGGCATTATTAGCTGAGTTGAATTTAATAAACACTATATTACACAGATGAATCTGAAATAGGTATAAGGGTAGTATTTTAACAAGACATATATGCTAATGAACCCTTAGTACATTATTTTATTAAAATTAAGAAAGGCTGAAATAAGGTATTCAACCAGTGAGTAAGACTGTCTTTCCCTAACGAGAGTACTGACCATATCACAACACCACTTATTAAGTCGGAATTTCATATTAGTCTTTGATCAAACTTCTGTAGTAGTTTCCCAGACAAAATACATAAACAACCAGTTAAACAGGTGGATGTTGCCACAACAGCTGTTTATGTTCATGGTCAAAAACAGTCCAAGTCATAAGAGCACCAATATGGATGGGTTACCCAGGTCTCATAACCAATACTTTATAGCACAGAGTGATTGGTTCTATGGTGGGGTGAGTTGGGGGGGGGGGTCATTGTGGCATAATAGACATGAAAATTGTATTTTATAAAAAAACATGTTTTATTGTAAAAAATGATATATTACTGCCTGTTTTGGTGCCAGGAAGAAATAGGCATGGCCAAAAAAAGCCAGTAGAAGATGACCCTGTTTTATATGGGGAAGCAGGCATGCTCATACAAGGGGGCATATGCAGCCCTTTTGCTGACAAATGTGCTCGTGTATATACATGGGGGATAAGTCATAAAGTGAAAAATACGTTCACATTGCAAGGATGCTGGTGAAAGCACAAAGCACCCTCATGGCTGTCACAATGAGGCCCCCCTCTGAGAGTGAAATGTCTGTTCAAGAGGAGTCTTGATGAGCAGTAACCATGGGAACAATAATGACACAAAGAATTTGTCCTATTTGAGCTGCTGTGTGTACTCCATAGAAACCAGTAGGGCCTGCAACAGCAAAGAGATCTCAGCACTGGAAACATTGTGAGGCTATTCTATAGCTTCAGTTTAAATAAATGGCTCCAACACAACACACCACAGATGTTTGCTTCTCTCTGGAACGCGTGTATTTTTTTACTAATAATAGGTATTCCAGGAAGATGACATCTAGAGAATATACTAAGAGAGTAATTGGACCAACAAGAAAATACCAGAAGGTTTTCATGATGGATCACATGGACCTTACCTAAAAATATTTGGGGTATATTGAGAATGAGTAACCTGAAAAATAAGCCTTCTTTGAGTGAATCTTTCTAACTGAAAGTAAAGCTTGTTTTCATTTCACTTCCATATTTCACTATAAACAAAGTACACTAAGTCAGTGTTGATGGAAGCAAGGAGGACACATAGAAACAAACATGAACAAAAATCATTATAATGCCAGCACTGGACTTTGCTTTGCTAGCATGTGGCAAACAGTACTATAACAGGCCTTTTGCATTCAGAAAATATTATGTTTCTGCATTATATTGGTTCAGTTTCTCTCTATCTCCCTCTCTCTCTTTCCTTTTCTCTCCATCTTTATTGCTAAATCATTTTACCTTCCATCCCCTAGCATGAGCTAACTTAATTCCGCAACATACTGATAATAATCATCTTTGATGTATAAATTCCTAATGGATTTCCAGGAGGGGTGGGGAATTCTCTCCCCATTTGCATTAAAGATCACTAAACAACCCAGGACCTGGGGGTTGGCATAATGGTAATGGTGTCTACCTCACAAGGACATGGTACAAGGATTGATTTTCACCCATGAGGGAAATTAGCTAGACTTAACATGCCCCAAAATTACAGCTAACCTAATACTTACCTATGACCCCATGAAGTACTATTCTGTGAAATTGTTGCATCTAAAAGTTAATAACATCTTGAACTCAGAAGCTCATGGCATGGTAAAAACTAGCAAATGTTGACAGGTAGGATGCATTTTCAGTAAACAAACAAAAATAAATTTGAATGAGTAAAAACAGGGACATGTCATGTGCCAGGTAAGGACATCATGGTGGGTGTCAGGTAAGGACATCATGGTGGACTTGTGTATAATCACTATGGTCTGTGGTCAGGTCCTGGCTTCTAATCAATGAATACATACAATTTATATATCCTTCCTTTGTGTGTGTGTGTGTGTGTGTGTGTGTGTGTGTGTGTGTGTGTGTGTGTGTGTGTGTGTGTGTGTGTGTGTGTGTTCCTGGGCACTCTCACCATGCCAATAGGCAGTCTGTATTGAAGTTTCCATAAATTTACATGGCTGCAGTAGTTTTTCTAGTGCTTGCTTTTGCCTGAAAGGTCCCAGTTCACGTATCCCTTAGCATAAGAAAAAAAAGAAAGAAAGGAATAGGCAAAGATTCTAAACCTGGATTCTTCTATCGATATGTAACCTGGAACAGCAGAAATAAAAGATCAGAATATAGTAAAAAAACATAATATAATAATAATAATAATAATAATATAGCCAAAAATAAGAAGTTAGATAAATTGTGACTTGTGATAATTTTACTTGATAAGAACATAGATACAGGTAAAGAACATGTGTTCTTGAACTCCTGTAAATGGATCATTGATATCAAAGGTATAACATGTACATTTTTCTGTGATAAGAGCAGCAATGTTGTTGTTTTAAAATATTTTGATTTTGCATTTTTGGAGAAAATAGACTTAAAAGAAAGACAAGCAAAAGCATCAACTTTGTTATCATTAAAATGTTCAAGGTTAAATTAGTAAATTAAGTTAATATGCACAACTCTCCTACAGTTGTCTTTCGGCTTTTCCCAGTTAGGGGTCGCCACAGCGGAACTCCGGTCCGCTAATGATTGGCAGTAAATTTTTACGTGCTGAGCTGCCAGCTCTGACGCACAACCTTCAACGAAGGTACACCCATTCACGCATGTCTCCACACAGAAGACGCTTTAGCTGAGAATCGAACAGGACAACGTCTTACTGTGAGGCGACAACGCTACCGCAGCACCACCACTGCAGTTAAAGTTTGGAATTCTGTGGGCTTACAGACTTTTGAGCATCCATGTTAGTTTAGAACAACGTGTTGTATGTACCATGACAAAGTCCTTTGTTAAACTCCATTCAATGAAAAAAATGCCTCAGCTGCAACATAAACCAGTAAGAGGCAATAACACTTTACCTTATTCTTATCAACCCATGAGTCATGAAGACAGTTATTCACTGGCCCCAACCAGTGGGTGGGGAGGGGGGAATCACCACCACTGCACTACTTAGTCAGTGCTGCTTGAAGAAATATACCAAATATACCAAATTTGAAACTAGAATATTTAGATAGGAAAAGGCTGAATTATTGTAAAGTAAAACAGTAAAAGAAAACGTTTGAATGATTAGGAGACCACATGACTGAATACGGTCCTCTAACATTCTGGGAATAAATTCAGTCTAATTTCAGTTTAAAAAAGAAAGAATATAATGAATGAACACAAGAATGTTACCAAAATCGATTTTTTAATAAGTTGTGCATGACCATCAACCCCTTACAAAATCCCAGAGAGAAAAAGAAAGATGCAAGTGTTAAAGGAAAGGAAAGGAAAGGGAAGGAAGAATAGAATTAACGCTGGTCTGCAATTTCATGAAAAGTAAGAAACGATTTTATAGCAATACATATGGAAATAATATGTGGGAACTATTATTTCAGGAACATAGGAGCATTAGTAGGTAATCCAATGCTGGGACCATAAGATCCCTAGCCATTTATACCTTGATGTTACCACACTAAAAAGTTCTTGCCACCTATTACAAGTGTTAAATAGTTCCCACATCCTAAATCAAGTAGGGTCATACATGATAACCCTAGTATGAATTTATATTGATTCATCCAACTATTAAGACTAACCTTAAAGACAGACATAGTAGTAGTTTGCTTAGTATGTAGTAGCAACGTGTTACATGGATTGGGAAGACACTGATTTAGGAATCCCTCTCTCAAGCAAGTTATATTTATTTGTTGGTACAAATTTAGGTCCCTAATATGAGTGTTTGTAGAGCCACTGGTACCAGGGACCTAAATCTATACCCCAAAATTCATATGGTTCAAGTGGAGAGAAACAGGTCCCTTCTCTGCAGCTGTGAGTTCCTCTGACATATATTAGGAATACATGGATGGGAAGTCTATCCCAGAGAATGGGGAATTGCTGAAATACATAACTGTCCCTGCAACAGTTCCTACTTAAGTTCAAAGCAAAGTTTAAATCCTTGTATTTAGTAGTACTGGTGCTGTTCATTTTGCAGATGAGCAAAAGGTGCATCAGTGTGGGATCAAATGATGCCTTGTATGCCAGACATAAACCATCACTCACCATTCTGCAGAAAAAAGAGTATAGAGATAGGTCTTTGAGGTGATCTGCATAGGACATTGAGTTTATGCCCTTTATTCTTTTTGTGAGAAACCTCTGTGGACATTCCAGTTGTTGCATGAGCCTGGTCAGGTACATACTGAAGGGGGATTTATACTCAATTATGGGTTTGATGATGGCTGAGAACAGAGACACAATGACTTCCCTGGACCAAGATGCCATGCCATTGCTTAGAAGTTGAGTGATATAGAACAATTTTCTTGCAACATGTGGCCGAAACCCAGGTTAGCATTTACATGAATCTCCAAATCTCTGACTACTATGTCTACTTTTAGGGGTGTTTTATCAATGAGGTAGTTTCCCTGGGTGTCAAACTTCCCAAAATGTGAGACTGTATATATTTTGGTATTAAATTTTAAACCATGGCTTTGAGAGCAGACATTTGTCTGTGGTAGATCTTTCTGTAAGAATAACTATCTTGGGGGGTTTCTAAGATTGCTCCTAGCTTCCAACTATCTGCAAATTTGGTAAGACAGAGACCCTTCACAATGGCCTTGATTTCGAAAAATAGATGCTAAAGAGGAGCTGACACAGCACAGAGCCATGGGGGACTCCACTGGTGACCAGCCTCTTTGTGAAGGTAGTCTCTCTAATCCTAACATCTTAGGTCCTGCTGTGAGTCAGCTGGTAATCCAGTGAGTTTATGTATAATTCTGAGAGTTTTTTTTATAATGCCCAAGTGGGATATTATATCAAATACCTTAGCTAGGACAAGGTAGGCAGTATGTATAGTTTTGCCCTCATCCATTGCCTTGGTGACCATCTGAATGAAGTCCACCATGTTTGGTAGGCATGGCCTACCTTTGACAACCTGATTCCAGTGTCTGAAGGTTTCCTATGTCATTATTAATCATTTCCATGATAACTCTTTCTATGATTTTGCATATGAGACTAGTTAGACTAATGTGTCTGTAGTTCTCAGGATCTTTGGATGGTCCACCCTTTTGCAGAGTGATGACTGCTGCAGTCTTCCATTTGTGTGGCATGAAGCCTGTGTAGATGCTGTGGTTGAACAGTGACACCAGTGGCCTTGATTGGTCATAATTAAGGCTACTTAAGAAACATTGTAGGATAATATTGGGGCCATTCAAAGCTATATTCTTGGCCACAGACATGCTCCCTACTGATAGATGGAGGGATTACATTTGATGGTGTTTCCAGGGGGATGACTGCAGGTGAGACCGAGGTAAAATTGGAGATGAATTTGACAGCCAGATTTGTATATCTTCCACTTCCTTGAATGTAGTGTCATTTGTCAACAGTATGACACACTGTTGTGTGCTGCCTTAGAAATGTCTTACCTAGGTGAAGAAGGACTTATGGTTCTCCTTGGTCTTCACCTCAAAATTTCTTTGTTGCCCTTAATTAGTCCTCTTAGTTGTCTTTTCAATTTGATGAAAGGGTTCTTATCTTTTCTTGGTGTCCTAGTTTCTAATTTTCACTATGACTTTTTTAAAATCTTACAACCTGTTTAATTTTGGATAACACCAGGGTGGTTTGTTTTCTATGTTGGTTCTGGACTTCCTACTGATATACATAGCTGCCTTTATACAATCATTGACAACATTGTATAGAGCTGCTCTGACTAATTCCATATAGGCCGCTGAATTATCTGGGATTGAGGGAGCTTGGAATTTTGACAGGTTATCACTTAGAAGTTAGTTTGCCTTGGAGTAGTTTCTAACTGCTATTTGGTTACATAACTGATTCTTATTTTGAAGAAGACTGTTTTGTGGTCTGATCTTCCCAGATAGGACATGTCACTGGGGGGATGGTATATTTGTGAGCACCAGGTACAATATGCTTTTACTTTTAGTAGGCATATGTACTAATTGGTATAGGGTGTTTGTGTTTACAAAGTCTAGGAATCTCTGCAGCTGCAAATTTAGAGTCAAGTAGGATACTTAGTTTATAGAGGGGGATAATTAAAGTGGCATTTGGCTCACTAGTGAGTGTTTCCAATAGTTATAAGTATGGGTTTCATGGGATATAGGGAGTGCCCTACAGCTTGCTAAGATATGCCATGGGTTTAATATGAAAATGTTGTTAGGAAGGAAGCACCACAGGAGTACTGATAGAGGGGGTGGCAATGGGACTACAAGGTGTGGTACCTGTCAACAATGCCAATATATAATAGATGTTACGAGTATTACTTTGCTTAATTTTAACAAAACAAATGTTTTCTATCAGAAGGGTAATTGTAGGTCTAAAAATCTAGTTTATATGGCCACCTGTACAAACTGTCCCTGTTTCTATGTAGGGAAGACTGTCAGATGCTTACATAATAGAATTTACAACCATTACTACAGTATTAAGAAACATGACGATAACAATGCCCTATGGAAACACTTAAGAGACAATAAGGACTGTTCATCCTTTAAATATAGAATATGATAGAAAGCAGTGGTGGTGAATATAAGCAGTTTTTCTGCCCTTTTCATTACTTATTGTTAGATTTTACCAAATAGTACCATTAGGTTTGTATATTATGGTGCTCAAAAGGAGTAAATTGTTACTGACTTTATTATACTATTGTTTTTCAAAAAAACATTTGTACAATTCAATAACATTAGAATCTTGAATTTATTTTTAACAGTTTTTAACAGGGAAGGAACTTGAAATATTAGCACTAGCACTTTAAATTTCAATTAATGTTAGTCAGGTGATAATCATTTGTATATATAAGTGTATTGAATATATGGACTACTGTTCTGATGAAGTCTTATATGTAAGATGAAAGCGCTTAACAGATATTTATCACAATAAACTTGTTCTGTTTTTACATCTTGTGGACTGGATTTCGTGCTGGTGCTTTTTGGAGCATACTGGGACAGATTGTGCATGCATAACTTGGTGGACCCTGGACCCTGACAGGCAACTGACCATTATTTTCTCCTTGTTCAGCCTGGTGAGTGGAGCATCAGTATGTTGTACAATAGAGCTCCCTATGACTAAAGTCCTGGGTAGTGTATCGGCTTGCCATATGGGCTTAGTAGTTGAGGCCCCAGTGGGTGTGGCTGCATATGCAGTGTTGGGTGTTGTTTCTTTTGACTACTTTTGGGTTTGATGATAATTTTCAAGGTGGAATGTCTGGGAGATCTTTTGGGTAGGGTAAAATTGCATTTATGTGTGGCGGGTGTATTGCATGTGTGTTTCTGGCAACCTCATTGTTGCTGAGTGTTGTACACATGAGTTTGCCTCCAAACACATTGTACATATACATCTCACACATTTATTTCTTTGATGACTAAATGTTTGTCAGCAAACATTAAACAATTGTTATATCATCTCAATATAACCATAGCCACCAAACTGGCTGCAGAGAAATTGGAAACTTGCACATCTATAATATCAGATCCTTTACTGGGTGAGTTACAAGGGGGCTGCACATGAGGCATTAATAGTGGGCTGATTAAATGTATTTTGGGGGCTAGAGACTACACAAGGCTATTTTATGCTGAATTCATGGGGCAGAGCCCATCAATGTACAAACTAGCTACTCTGTGCTACTCATGCTACTCAACATGCAAAGTAGTTGGTCTGCACTCACTGAGCCGCTGATGCTGTTTCAAGGGTGGTTTTAATAGAAAAATTTGGTTTCTAGGTGTTTGCATCTATACTGAGCACTAATAACCATTAGTACATAATAAGCAGTGGCACAGAATTGTGCCAATTTTATTCAAGCACTTAAAACAGGAAACTGGCTTCCAAGTCCTCTGGCCAATAAAATGACTACGCTTAAAGCTTTCTTAAGTGTTTTCCAACTCATGCAGAACAAGTCATCACCAACTGCCACTAGATTAACTATTCCAGTCCTCTTAATGTAAAAACACAAAACAGATCACTTGAGAGTGCAGTGCCACGACAAAATAGCTTAAATAAAGTACTTGAACAAGGTAATATCAAGTATTAGAGATCTTTAAAATGATTTAAGGTGTAAAATTAACAAATATGGAAAAATAAAGCAGGAGTGCTATAAAACAGTTATCTGAAGTGCAAAATGAACATCTTATCTACCAAGGATGGATCAAGATTAATTTAGGACCCAGTACCAAGCAAATGGGAGCTCTGTGAAAAAATGAGCAGCAGGAAACAATTTGTAGTACAGGAGGTTTACTCAAGAATAATACTGCTTTGATGAGTAGGCACTCAGTATTATGGATCTTTGGAAAACAATGGGTGGGAAAAGTACTTAAATAGCTTACACAACAAGCAATAGCATTGAAGGAGGGGAGTGGGGCTTTTGAAGTCAGATTGCCACAAGGGGCAGGGGAGCAGAGGCCAGAAGCACAGCTTTTTAAAACCACAATAGGGGTGGGAGGATTAGAAAAAAATCATGCTGCAAGAAGCAGGCTAGCAGGAGCAATATCTAATCAAAGAAAACTAATATTGGAGCTCTTGTCCTGTTACTATGAGAACTAGGTCAATGACACCAGGTAGGTTAGAATTTTAGAAACTTTGCCTTAATATCTCGATGGGGGGGGGGGTGAGGCAGACAAAGAAGAGGGGAGTAGAAAGTCACTAGAATGAACTTTAAGCAGGTAAATGATAAGCAGAATACAAATCTCAAAAAGTAAATCTTGAATATAAACAGCTGTAAAAGCACTGAAGTACCCTCCTAGATCAGAATTTACAACACTCCCACTGCTGCAGTTCTTCCACATTCTAAGGGGTCTATACTATAACATCAAAGTTCATAAACATTGAGTGTTATAATATCGAACCCTAAACACCGAAATCCGAAAACATCGAACAGTCAGAATAGCGAATTTTTTCCCAGGGAAAAAATTCGCTATTCTGAGAAACATACACACAACACAAACACACACAAAAAACAGCAATCCACACACATACACTTAAAATCCAACACCTAAACCTAAACTAAACTTTACATACACTACTAGCTATCCACTTACCTTAACCCAACCCTGACCCTAAGGTCTGTCACTATCGTACACTCAACTCACACACGCCCTAACTCACCTAACCCGCCCCCTAACCATAACCTACACACAATCGCACACTTACCTGACCCACACCCTAACCCTAATGTCCACATAACCACACACTTACCTGACCCGCTCCCTAACCTTAACTCACTTAACCCGCCCCCTAACCCTAACCTACACACAATTGCACACTTACCTGATCCCAACCCGTAACGTTCCAACATATCAAATGCTGAAAACAGCAAAGCCACAGCAATGGCCCACCGAATTCTTTCCCTGGGAAAGAATTCGGTGTCCTGCACCTTCGCTGTTTTTGGCATTCTACATTACAGGTTCAATATTATAACAGTCGATCTTTGTAAAATTCAATGTTATAATATAGACCCCATTCTAAGGCACTAGACTATGCAGGAATTTACCAGTAACATTATCTGTCATAAAAATATGATAAAAATGATTAAATGAGGCTCAAATCTGGCAGTAGTTCACAGTTCTGTCTTAGCTGTGAATGAAACTACTAGATCAAGTCCCCAGAGAGGGTCTGAAATACAAACAGCTAGCTTCCACAAGTAATGCTACTTGGAGACAGAAGTACAGTAAAATGTATAAGTGGTACTAAGATCTTGTAGTAGTAAAGAATATCCCCACAACTATAAAGGAAGCTAAAACATTAAGGTCCCAGAAAATATAACATTTTGGCTAAAACATGGACAAAAGCAGAAAAGTAGACAAAAGGATCACCACACAGGTCTCTATAAGTGGAACTTAAAATGTTTAAGCAGAATTGAAATACATGCTTTGTTTCATTCCTTTTGGTGAAAAGCTTGTTTCTCACAGAACAGGGCTTTCCGCACCTCATTGAGTTTTGCATAAAAGACCATACAGTTAAAAAGAATCTGAACACTTTAACTTTTGAGGCAATCTCAGAAATTGTTTGAATATAGCACATATATATTTTTTAAAAAAGTATTGCAAACTCAAAGTAGCAATTGCTTTATAAGTTTGCGTGTGATAAGTTGTGTGAGAGTGATAAAATGGGGAAAGCTTACTACAATACAAACAGCAAATACAAGTACATAAAGAATGCTTCTTTGGTAAAGCATTTTAAGTATACATTGTAGGCTGATGGTGATAGCATTGGCCTATGTATTTACATGTGAAGCCTACTATGTAAGCAAAACTAACAAAGGAATTAAAGAAAGCATTGTAGATAATGACAGGGATTAGACAGAAGAATATGTAGCAGTACTCTGGCTAAGCATATTATTTAGAACACTATGAGTCAGAGCATTTAAGTTGTTAGCCATTTAAGTGCATAGTGCCTCTGCACTATTACACAATATTATGAAAATAGTTCTTTTTATTATAATGTTCAGTCAGAATGTTATGTTCTCTATGATGTTTACCATTTCAAAACATAATACAAACCCACTGCTATATAAAAGAAAACCTGAGCAAACAAATCAGGCAGATGAGACCCCGTTTTAACATTTTAGTTTATGTAGTAATACTGAGGCTGATTTTACATCAGACATGTTGGTAGTTTCATCAACGTCCACCACGCGTGCACACACACACACACACACACACACACACACACACACACACACACACACACAATGACAATTGCAACTCTAATAATGCTATCACAGCAACAAAAGTTACCAAGTCAGTGACTCTTTGGACTGAGGACATGGATGATTAAGAAGAGCAGGTGAACTGACCCTGAACATCATAAATTAAAAAGGACACTGCAAATTTTGTAGTACTGTTATTTTAAGTTAAAAAAATGTATATTTTCCAGCAATAAATTTGTGGCTAAAATTTTTAATCTTGCTACAACATTAAGTACATTTTTTTTCCTTTGTTAGGTTTATTTGCCTGTATAAATTATCATTTCAAATGTAATGCCATCTTTGAAATAAAATCTTTATTCCTATTCCATTTTGCAACACTGTTAACAGTTAAAGGTTTGTAATATTTATAGTCTCTGATAAAAAGCCTGGAAAGTGGCTGAAAAGGGTCTTGTAGCAGCCCACTCCCCTAGTTAGCAAACAATAAATAAATAAAAAATAAATAATACCTATATATATATATATATATATATATATATATATATATATATATATTTAGAGAGAGAGGGAGGGAGAACACAACTATTTAAACAATGGATTAATTTAAAAAAATATATGTACTAAGTGTTTTCATCTGGGGTTACACTCCCCTATACCCCTACATGGGGCACTGTTTCCTCACACTCTTGCTAACTTAAATAAACATACTCTGGGACTGCACTATACTGGGGAAAAGGAAACACTTCCCTTTCTCTGATATTTATTATACTGTTAAAACGTTAGCGTTCAATTTAAAAGTGTATATAAAATATACGCTTTCAGCAAAATAAGTATCTCACCTTCCTCAGACAAACAGAATACTAGTTACTATTCTAGCATTTATGCATTGTTTGATTATGATTGTAATGATAAAAAATGAATAAATAATGAATAAATAATATTGAATGAAAATAAAAAGAAGTGTTGAGTGTGGCACATCATACCCTTCCTTGCTGTGGACTAAATAAGTGGTTACCTATTAAGAGCCAGCCATTTCAAAATACACCTGATTGATGTAACATCATTTATACCAGGAAAGATGTGTGCCCTCGTTTTAATTTGCCATGAAAGCTCATCCATCTCAAGGAGGATTTGCCAGGCTCCACCTCTAATGTCAGGTTCCCTGTGTTCTATTACTATGTAACTGAAGGACTGATCACCATACTCCATAATATGCCTAGCTAAGGCATTAGTACTATCCTTCCTACTAATGGCATACTGATGCTCGTAGATTCTAGATTTGAATCTACGCTCAGTTTTGCCTATATAGAAGGCTTTACAGAAATTACACATAGCAGCATAAATAATGCCTTTAGTTTGACAATTGTAATGGTTGTTAATCTTATAAACAATGTTGTTAAGACTAATCTGGCTACAGACCTTGATATGTCGGCACTGGGCACATGTACCACATTTGAACATGCCATGTGGTCTGTTAGAATGCTGCTTCTTTTTCTTGTTTTGTAGGATACTTTTCAAATTATTTCCTCTCCTATATGTTATTTTTGGGCCATTATTTAAACGTCTAGCTATAAACTGATCTGTTCTGATTAAATCCCAGTTTTTAAATAACACTTCCTTGATTAGCTGGTGATCTAAAGAGAAAGTATGTAGGAAACTGATAGTATATTCTGATTTAGTCCCTAGAACATTGTCCAGCTTATCAGTTGTTTCTAGGTTATCTTCCTGGGAGATAGTTATCTGCCCTGAAGAATGATCCCCCAAAAGGGGAATGAAGTGACCTTGCTCTCGCTTACTAAACTAAACTAAAGGAACCTGACATTAGAGGTGGAGCCTGGCAAATCCTCCTTGAGATGGATGATCTTTCATGGCAAATTAAAACGAGGGCACATATCTTTCCTGGTATAAATGATGTTACATCAATCAGGTGTATTTTGAAATGGCTGGCTCTTAATAGGTAACCACTTATTTAGTCCACAGCAAGGAAGGGTATGATGTGCCACACTCAACACTTCTTTTTATTTTCATTCAATATTATTTATTCATTATTTATTCATTTTTTATCATTATTTATTATTCATCATTCATTTATTTTTTATTGCAATTTTACATAATATTTAGTATTTGCACTTTATATAAGATCACTGTTTAATAACAGTATAGGCATAAGAAACTATGTGCTTTTGCGTTTTAAATTTGTGTCAAGTTGAGGAAGAATGGTAAAAGCATTTTCCTGTTTAAGGTTGTCATGGTGAAAATTTAATTAGCAAATGCACTACATGCTGATTGGTTATAAACTTTTAAACAATGTATAAATGCTAGAATAGTAACTAGTATTCTGTTTGTCTGAGGAAGGCAAAATACTTATTTTGCTGAAAGCGTATATTTTATATACACTTTTAAATTGAACGCTAACGTTTTAACAGTATAATAAATACTTGGATTTTTCAACATACAGAAGAACTTCTCTTATTGTTCCTGGTTCGTTTTAACAGTTCTTTCTCTGATATGCAGTGATCTCTGACAGATATCGATCTGTCATTCACTCTTTCTGAAATACATTATTTTCAATAAGTTTAACTTCAGCAGATTAAATTCAAGGTTCATGCACTTTGACTAGCTAGAAGGTACCCATATATGTACGGATATAATTCATGTGTTCAGAAAATGGAAGGATCACAAATGTGTAAGATCACAGTACATTGGGGATTGGGGATTTTCCCTTTCTCCTTTCTAGTGTAATATCAGAGTTGGTGCCTAAAAGTACCAGTTGGGGGGGGTGGGGGAGTGCAGTGGAGTATGTCCCCCACAATTTTTTTCTTTGTGTTTTGATTTGTTTTTTGTTTTATGTTTGAGTACTTGCCTTTTAACCAGTTTTGTTTGTTTGTTTTAAAGGCCTGTAGTAGACTCATATTAAAACCATTTACTATATATCCCTGAGAAAATGAGTGCACATCTGGGCGTACACAGGCAGTCAAAGCTTTAACTAAGCAAAAATTCTACTTCCTTCATCCCACCTCTTACTTATACTTATACCTACACCTCTTCCATGGTCATACAACTGTAGTGCGGTAGAATCTACAAAATAAGTGCAGTTACAGTTAAAGAAGAAATGCTGACACTGATTTCCTGTGAGCAAAAAAATCAGTCAGTTGCACCTTATCCAGATGTGACTGACGACTTTCATCATTCTTGTCCATCTCAGAGTTGACCACTAGTGCACATATAATTATATTTTAAATTATATGTGTGCAAAATGAGTACATTCCCTCTGTACAGATACCAAAACATGTGTGTGTGTGTGTATTGTCTAGTAGTAATATACATATAGTTGAAGTTATTCCAAAGTATACTTTTTTATATTTAACACTAACTAGAAATGTTACTAAACAAATATATTATTTATTATTTTGTGATGGTCATTCTATGTACAATGGCATGCATATTTTGCTTAGGGTGCATATATGCACAGAATCACCAGGACTTTTGGCATTTTGTATTACACAAACAGATTATAGCTGCCGGGTCAATACTTAAGGATAGCTAATGTGATGTTAGGTCTTAGTAGCAGTAGACTGTAACAACCAGAAGCACACCTCTCAATTGTTCAGATTTCCACATAATGTCCATATTTTTATCTCATATATTTTGGTCTGTTCTTTATAAAATTTGTGGATTTATGGCAAATCAGTGAGGACTGAAGTCATTAAATAATGGCATACATTTGAGTTTCAGACTTTATATCATTTAGGACATCTATTACTCTCTAGCAACTTTCTAAGTTTATAAGAGCAACATTTAAAATCTGTCCCTAGTTTTGGGCCTCTGTCCCCCATTATTTTAGACTTTGTCTATATTTCTTGTCGTAAGAGGTTGAGAGGTATGACCAGAACCAGGACTAGCTCATCCGTTGCCTGTGCAGTTTCTCAAAACTGGCGCCACCCTCAACACAAACTGGAGGAACAAAACAAACAAACAAAAATAGTCTCAAAGTTCAAGTTACAAAAAATGTAACAAGTTGCTTGTAAAACTCGACAAGCAGCTTGCTACAGTTACTTCAGAATAATCCTGGGACAGCATCCCTTTCCATCCCGTCCTACTTATGACTCTGGTCACCACTCTTACAGTTTTAGAATGTAACTATATTGCAAAGAATATCTATCAGTTCAAACAGTAGACAATAGCCATATTTCTGTATTTGCCTATAAGTTTGAGAATGAAGCTAAAGAACAGCAGAGTTATAATTCTATCAACCTCCTATGCAAACAATAGTTCCTCATTTTCCCATATCTCCCAATTGTGAACTGTCATGCAGATTAGATCAATATTTTTCTGCAAGTAGTCTTGAATATCATATATGAAAACATCTGAGCTGTAAGCATATAGCAAATGTATTGAAAAGAATTAAAATGAATTAGCTGATGTTCAGTTTTCCCATTTTACTCTGGGCAGTTGATTTTATTTGCTACCACTGAATATGCTCTTTTTAGTTAAACAGCCACTTGGTGTGTTTGGTTAAGAATTTATTATAAATTCTTCAGATAATACAGCTATCTTCTCTACAACTTCCAAATGGTATTCCCAGGCACAGAACTCCTGTTACTCTCAGGTAGACCTATCAGAAAGAATTAAATATTTCCTGGTATCTGAGCACATTTAAATACTTAGTGCGTTGGTAGCCTCTTACACCATACATAAGTGATTGCCAGGGCATTATGACTTATAGCTGTTCATTGATTCTGTCATGACACAAATGCATCCTTCAATGAGTAAAACAAGATATCACTTTCGTTGGTGCCAGTTATGAAATGTGCCTTGTATATACTGTCATCATTATCATCATCAACAACATCCCATGTTTTCCCCCTAGATAGGAATTGGATTGTTGATTCAGCTATCACCAGCTATCTCAATTCAATGCCACTCTCCTACCTTCTTCAAAGAAAGAAAAACAGCACAAGAAATACTATGATAAAACCACATCTTAAAACCAAAAAAATAGTTGTAATAAACTGTTTCATGTAAAAAACAAGAAGCCTAAAAGTGCTTTATTTAACCACAGTAAGAAGTGCGACAACTGCAAAAAAATTGTATTTTTTGTCATTGACAGGGTACCCAAAAAAGACATGGGAGGTGATATTAAAACCTTACTAGAGATGAAAGAATGTCTATGGCAGTTGCCCCTGGATGCAACAAAAACACCAGGCATTAATGAAAATATTTCTATTGCAAGTGTTTTGAAACACAAATCCCAGTTTATTTAACAGATTATTATATGTTTAACTTTCTTTTCACTTTCCTTGGACAAAGTATTCACCAAAGGGGTTTACATGAAACAGTTTATTACAACTATTTTTTCTGTTTTAAGATGTGGTTTTATCATAGTATTTCTTGTGCTGTTTTTTTTTTTTTGCAGCAGGGGCTGAGTTTAATGCTTAATTTGATAATTGATTTTAATGGATGTTTTTATATTGGCTGATTGCCTGTTTAGGACTACAAAAGTCCTGATTTTGTTTAGTGTAACTGACTCTGAAGAAGCCCAGTGTTATGGGTGAAAGCGCTAAGTCAGTGATTCTACATTTACAATAAAGCTGTGGTTTTATCAAGTCATGAATCTTTTTATTCTTACTACTGATTTTCCTTATACGTTTGTGCTATCCATAAATCTCTATTTTTTATAGTTAAAAAAAAACATAAAAAAAAATACAGATTCTGTTTTTTTCTGTCACTGACCAAGTGTGGGAATGTAAGTACCATGTACATGAGCAGTACATCTGTAAAGGTAAGGCAATGCAGAAAAATACTAACATGCCCTTAAACAAATACAATCGGTGGAATTCAATAAAGCATACGCAGTCATGTGTATGTCGCAGTGTGATGTGACGTGAGGTACCACCGCTGACTAAAGTCTAATATTGTACTCTTGGTTTGTGCTACAGACTAATGCATGCATACATGCTTTTACAGTTGGGATATGCATGCTCAAACCAAAAAAGAGCTATCTATAACTTTTTATGCTGTAATAACACTAATCTTCTGCTGGAAACATACCATCCTTGTCAATCTATCACCATTGGTGGACTTAATGATTGCACACAATATGCAACAATCAGCAAACTTGGTAAAGCAAAGGCCATGCACTTTAGCCTGAACTGTCGAGAAATACAATTCAAACAGTGAAGGGCAAAGCACAGATCCCTGGGGTTTGCCAGTGGTGACAGTTCTACTGATACAGGTTGATTCACCAGCTTTCACATAATGTGTTCTGTCAGTAGACCAATTGTTTCCCATCAGTTGAAGTAAGGTATAATCCCCAACATGGGTTTTTGCCCATTGATACCTGCATGTGTGATTGTGTCAAATCCCTAGGCCAGATCACAATAGGCAGTATGCACTGTATTACCTTCATCAAGGCCTATCACATGGAATCAATGGGTTTTGATAACATCACAGCTCACCCGTGGCATGACCAATTACATACACCTTCCTGATACAGTTGAATACACAGCTGAACACACCCTCCACATGGCCTATGCTCCCATACAAGGATGTACATCAACATGCATCCACCTGAGTTGGGGGGACAGCACCTGATGCATGCATGTATAGAGATATCCCGACTTTCCTCAACTGTGAGGTAGACCAACATATCATCATGGATCTCCTGTACATGTACACTAGTAAAATTCAAAGAGTGTGCAACAGACCTGTGTGAATTGTTACTGCTATATCAGGCCCATTACATCTGATAGATGTCTCCAAAGAAGTCATCGAGGAGATGCATGATGACAGTAATATCATCATGTGAAACTTGAACAGGTCAAGGCATTTCACAAAAATCCACACTGTGGTATTCAATCAACACTGTCAAATGTGGCCATAAAAAGCAATATCAGCAATTTTTTAGACCAATGTATGACATACGTGGCATCTCAATGTGTTGATATGTGTGACATGACATATATCTCAGGTCCAGTGATCAAGTTGGTACACCAGGGGTGTCTGCTAGGCCCTTTCCTGCCCATTAATTCAGTGATGGACATCACAGATGACATGTACACATTGTGTCCAAACAGCTCCCTGAAGGACTACAGCTTGTAGGCAATCATTGACCCCAACGGTGATATTAGTAAAATACAGACACTATCAACACATACCAGAGACTGCTGCCACAAGCATGACAACACCTGCATTGACAAGACACATGGAGAGATTTGTTGAATCAGGAAACAGCCACACCACCCAAGTATAATGTAGACATCACAGTCTATAATCATACCAGCAGGTATGTGACCTTTGTCCTGGGGTGGAGGTAAGTGGTACATCCACCAGCATGTGGTTACAGTGCTGACTACTCCCATGAATGTAACACAAGTACTGGGTATGTAAAGCACATGCACATCATATGCCATTATACTTTCATGGTTCCCAGCCCTCATCACACCAATAACTGTGTACAATGCTACTTTCTTCATGTATCTCCCTACACATATTCCAGTGATGTGTAATTGAAGTGTACTAACTTTGTCACAGTGCACTGTCACACAGTTTATTGGCATTACCTAGGTATTCTTTCTATGGAATATACATGACTGTCTGATGGTGAAGTACAACAATAAGTTCATAGGTGTTTACTAGGTTAACAGCCACAAGGCACCTTTTATGCATAGCCATGCATCCCAAATCTCTGACAAGTTCTGATACCCTTGAAAAGTGTAAGCAGGGACTTGGGAGATGAACCATTTACAGGCTGCCTGTGTCCATTAGAGACATAGGTGCCAAACCAGGGATAAATGACCTGTTCCCCAACCAATTGTCCAAGATGCACTTGAATAGAGTTAGGGAGGAACTCTGCTTTGCATGGCTGGGGAGACTGTTCCAGAGAAGGGGCAGTCTCTGATATACATACCTGTCCCTCCAGCAGGTCCTGTTTATATCACAGGCAATGTTTAAGTTTTTAGAATAGGTAATTGAGGTGCTGTTTGTTTTATGGATATGCTAGAGGTCCATCAGAGTGGGGTCTGACAATGCCCTGTATGCCAGGTATAGATCTCCCCTCACAAGCTTGTTGGAGTCAGAATTCTGCATCATGGGCTATTGTCTGGGCCCATTGATGCAGTGTTCCTGGCCTTAGAGTGCTGTTACACCAGATACATGTGTGTTACCTATTCAGCTTATGCACACACTGCATACATAGGCATTTGACAACACTAATGGCATGTATATCATTCATGATAGTGCGGATTTTGACATAGATATATGCCATGCACACATGGCAAGTAGCCTGTATTGACCACACTGTCATATACAGTATAGCAGTGTCCATCCTAACACCTCTTGCAGACATTACAGTGCTAGGACAATGTGCATGGTTACTTTCATATCATAAAAGTTGTCAAATATGTGTGTGTGCAGGCTCATGTGTTATCACTCCACATGGCATATGTTATGTCAGAGGCATGGGATTAGTGGTGGTATTATTATGATATTGTCCATGATTGTGGCTGGTTCTTGTAATGTTTGCCATGGTGCTTTACCTGTGGACACCTTGCTGGAGACTTCCACTAAGAGTACATTCATAGTCAGGTATATCTTTTTGCACAGCTTCCCAATATGCACCCTACCCCAATTGTATGTCAGATCCCTGATAGATATTTTCTGCATTATTCATGTAAGGATGCTTATCTCACGCAGACATCCTCCCCATTGTTATGTTACCTTGTGTGACAGTCAAAGACAACACAGTTTCACTGCACAGTCTGTTCTGTACCATATAGATATGTGCTTGGTGTTGCTGCTGCAACCATCTTCCATTGGCATGCCCTAATCTGCTGTACATGCAGGAGTCTCACCTGTACCATTTCTCTTTGTTCATTCATACAATTCATGTGTGTGTCTCTTTTCAATACACATACTTCTGCTGGGTGATCATTTTACATGGCAGTCCCATGTTCTGTTACAGATCATTAACACAGCTTCAGTACAGAATGTCATGAATGGGACACCACGATACTCTGCACTGTAGGTACAATGTCCTGTACTGTGTTTGGACCATATACTTCAGATTCATACCACTCAACTGTCCAGATATTCCCAGGATGTGCAGATGTTTTCCTTAACAAATATGTGGCTTCCTGCCATATCAGTGGGATTATCTCTGGACTGATGTGACTCAATATTACATACATTTGAGTGGATACCTCTCCACTGTCCTGATCTGTGCAAAATGTCCACTTTTGTCTCATATTTGTGATCACGTCCTCATAACATTTTTTTTCCTGGCAAATCATTGCATGTCATTGCAGAAAGCAGTCAGAAACTGATGACTGACATTTCAGTTTCAAACTTCATGCTCTTCAAAAAGTTCATGCTAATGTACAACCTATATATTCTATCAACTTTGTAAGTTTGTCAGTGCAATATTAAAATTCTATCCCTGTTTCTGGTCCTTTATCCCCCATTATTATGGCTTTGTCCACATTTGTCACTCTAAGAGGTTGTGAGTGTTACATTCTAACACATTTCTGTGTGGCATCTTTGCAAAATATGCCCCTATTACTGGTTATTTATCATCAGGTTGGCCTCTGTGCAGACATGTTGCACTAGCACAGTGATAGCTATTTGTAAAACCCTTGGTGATTATTGTGGAATTGCAGACAAATCCATGCACTGTAGGTGCTCTCCATTACATGGAATTGTAATCTGCATTCTCTGACAATTTCTCACTATATGTAAAGCTCTGGTAGTCATTGTGACATTCTTCACAAATCTGCACACTGTAGATGCTATCCTTTACATGGCATTTCTATCTGTGTTCCCTGATGAGGTTTTGCAGCTAGCAATACTGTTGCAAGCTGCAAAGCATAGCTTAGGCACACCACACCTCATTACTATGCATTGCACACTGCTTTGTGCCGAGCACTGTCACAGAAACGGTTTGCTTTCATATGTGCGTGATGCACGTGGGTGATCCTACTAAGGTCGAAAGGAGGTTTTCAAAGTTGCACAATTTTGAAAAAAAAAATGTCCAAATGTACAATGAGCAAATGCACATTGGCATTCGCTCATTGCAGATTCGGCATTTTGGGTGCAGATTGCACTATAGCGGGGATCAGGAAATGAACCCTTTCCCCACTGTAGTGTGATCTCAGAGTTAGCATATTAAAATAGGGGGTGTGTGTGGGGCTTGCCCCCCTGCATTACAATGTGTATTCAAAATTTTAGATCGAAAATCATCGAATCTGCTTTTCGATATGCTGATTTTCGAATTTCTGTGACTTTCGAAGTTTTAATTTCACACTTTAGATTCGCACAAAAGAGCAATCATAATTATGATTTCCGCTCATTTAAAAGTTAACCCATGCAAACACATAAACTCCGTGTAGGCTCTAGATGAAGCCTACATGGAGTTTATAAAAACCTGAGGATTATTTAAGAAAGGTAAGCAATTTCTTTCTTAAATAATGTAATTATCTATTAGAAATAATAAACTCCTGTTTAGGAGTATATTAAAAGTTACTCATGTTTGGCCTTGTTTAATTACTTGAGCCTTGCCCTCATGATCAAACCACACCAGTCATGGGTAAACCTTGATATACCCATGCAAAGTCATGGATTATTGTTTAATTATCTGCCACACAAGATGATGGGAATATGTAGTTCCATACTTCTTTATTAAATCTCCTTAACTTAAGGCAGACATCCTGCAGGGCACAGTGATGCATTTCAAGCTGGTCTTGTAAGCTAAGCATTAAGCACTGTTCAAGCAAAGATTATTATTTAGTAATTTTATACCAAAGAGCAACACACTTCAGACGTATAAAATTTAGCGTGAGTAGCAGCTTATTTCATTACTGTCTGCAGAAGCAAAAATGCAGATATTAGTAGTAATTTGAGGAAATACTGATAGGAAGCATAAATTATAAAAACAGGTGAAGTGATATGAGCAGATTAATGACACATTTTTATGAGTATGCCTCACTCTTCTTTACTATCATGATTTTTTGTTTAACTATTCTTATTTTGACAAAAATGAAAAAAAAATGTGAGTCATCAGACAAACAGTTCATGTTGAAACCTCAATCTGATGTTCTTCAGAAAATAAATAAATAAATAAATAAATACATTTAAATTTTTTTTTTCTGGATATCCCAACCGTCTAGCATACAGGGATGAAATGCTCTCTGTCACCCAGGTTACATGTGCTTAACTAGGAGTGCAGGGACAAGTAATGCCAGAGGATGGTTTCAGTGCCAGAGGCCATGGTGTTCAGCTATGCTAGGCCTGTCACGTTAGCCATGCCTAAGAATAAGTGAATGATTGCTTGAGAAAGAGACTGGAAATGTATGTGTGCTGTTGAAAACTATTTAAACTTCATTGAGTCATGAAGGGAGACATATAACAATTTGCATGCCTCTCTACTACCAGGCAGCCATTGCTGGTCTGTCTACTAGGGAGGGGGAAGCGGAGATATTATCAAAATTTCTGCAGGATCAACATCTAGTCCATTCCCTAATGTCCAACTCTCCTCTATCATGACAATGAATAGACTGACAAGGTTCCCTTGACAGTACTAGATGGTCTGTATGATTCTCATCCAGTCTGGCGATGCCTGGATCTTATCCCAGCAAAGAACAGTCAAGGGCATGGGGCACAGGAAGAGAAACTATTGGAGGACTAAAAAGAGTTTTCTGAATGGCATAAATGTTTTAAATTTCACAACAAGACCAACATAACATGGATTTCTAAAAAAATAAATAAATAAAAAAGCATTCTAATTAAAGAACACCAGATACTTGCATGTTTTAGCTATCAGTATCACTTGTTGGACAGATGATGCTTGAATTAAGGGCAAACGATATATCATTATGAGGATAACCCGTCTGGACTAGGATGACTGATGAAAAAGAAGAGGAAATAAAAATGACTATTGTCAAAGCACTGATGAAGACTCAGAAAGTATCAGATCTAGGAAAGATGCTGTTGTTTGCAACACTTAGCTGAAGAACAAAGTTTTCGTTTGCAAGGGAAATTCGTAAGAAACAAAAATAACCTGCTCTGATAGGAAAACATCAACAATGGAAATAAAACAAGTTTCAAAGAAAGCAAATGACATTTCAACTAAAGAGATAATAGTATCATACTCTAAAATATTATGACCTTTTTAAAAGCAGCATATGTAAAACAAGCATACTTTATTTAAGGAAAATGAGTGTACGAGCACTATTTCCAGCATGTTGTATGTCTGCTAGACAAAAAAAAAACTTTCAAACTTACAATTCTTTCTAAAAGCATATTTGAGGTGTAAATTCGATATTCATCTACTAGAGTTCTTTCAGATAAATAAACTTTTATGTGTGCTCATGAGTGAAAATTTTTGATGATGTAGTGATGATGATAAATTTTCCATTTAAGTACATCATTTACATTTCTGTTTATCCACATATTTCAAAATCCAAGAGGCCAGTTTTTGTCCTTTCTCTCTTTAGAAAGGATGACTTTTTGGCTGGTATTCGTAGTCGCTTGCACAAACGTGGAAGGTGGGTCCCTGATGCTTACGAATGAGCATCGCAAAGGCAAGATTTATACAGGCCATTTACACTGTTGTGAAAAGCCTTAAAAATGGTGAGATGCAAATAAGAAATGTTGCAAAACTGCACATGCTAATGAGGTAGTTTTGCAATTCATAGTCTGACATCTAGTGGTATTCACATTCATTACTAAAATGATGTTCCACCTGTGATACAGGAGTTGCAATCTGCGAACTTGTCCCCACCCATCCCTTCAGTAGTTTATCCTTGCATGCACAAGTAATTCCATGACACACAAATGAATTATTTCCCCCAGCAGCCCCTTCATTAGTTTGTCTTAAGAATGCATAAACACTAAAATGACGCAAAATAAATTAGTTTGCTCAGAGATCACTTCATCAGTCTGACCATATATACACAAGCACTTCCCTGACACACAAATGAATTATTTCCTCCAGCAACCCCTTCAGGCGTATGTCCAAGTATACATAAGGACCAAAATGAAATATTTCCACGTATCCACAACCACCAAAATAAAATATTTAGTCATGTGACCTCCCCTTGCATCTCAGTATTTTCCTGGAAAACTGTTGATTACTAGAGTAAGTTCAGAGCTATTTACTTATTTAGTATGCTAATTACCTAATTATAGATTCATGTCTATGAATCATACTCCTGTACAATCATCTAAGGCTCCTTATCAATGAATTAGTTGCACCCCTATTGCTTTATGAAAAGTGTTGCGTTTATAACAACTCCTTCACATTTTTGAATTCATGCTGAAAGTCTGGGATTTGCATAGCCACATAGTGCCTCTCTTTGATGATAACTGCTACTAAAATGCAAAGCCCCGTACCATGAATACTGGCCTCTGTTACACTTAGAAGAGTCCAGTTGTAATGAAGCTTGTTTGTTAAGATGTTTGCATTACTTAGGCTAGGTGTGCGGTATTTAGACAGCTACAGAAGATTAGCAGAACAGACAGCTCTGTTTGTCAGAGCTTCTACTGGTCATAGCAGCCTTGTAAATTGCCTAACTGGCTTTTATTTTGATATAGTTACATTACCCTGACCATGAGTCACCATAGTGAGTATAATGAAGGTTCTTGTGCCACATTTTCTGCAGCGTGTAAAGATCATGCAGATCATGTAGAAAGATGCAAAGGAGAATTGTGCTTAGTTCTCTAGCAATAAAATGGGCTACTTTAAACCATGATCACTATGTTAATAAGTTAGAGAATACTCTCTCTCTCCCTCTCTAGATATGCACATGTTTACTGTTTTAAATTTGAATACTGGAAACTCTAAGTCTTGAAATGAATACACCAAAATACTCAATGCTGATTCAAAAAACCCTTGCAAAAATTTGAATTCTGAGACTCCCCACCAGTCTGTATCCAGGAACAAGTGCTAACATGGGCCATGAAGGGGGGACAAGTCCAGGAGTTTGGTATTTTAATTCTTCGACATTTGAAATTTCTGTTTATTCCTTTCTAGAATGGGAAGTTTGACATTTCGGTGCTCAAGGTTTAATTGTAATCCTACGTGTGTGTGTGTGTGTGTGTGTGTGTGTGTGTGTGTGTGTGTGTGTGTGTGTGTGTGTATACATCTATGTATGTTTATATATATATATATATATATATATATATATATATATATGTATATATATATATATATATATATATATATATATATATATATATATATATATATATATATATATATATGTCTATGTGACCCCTTCAGAATTTCGAATCTTAAAACTTTGAAACCCATATGATCGAAGACCAAGTGTTTGAAGTTTTAAAACTTCGAAATTCTGAACAGGGATTGGCATACAGTGCCATCTCGGAGTTGGTATATTTAAGTTGCAGGGGGTGTGGGGTGCAGGGGGGCTTGCCCACCCTGCTATACACAGTTTAGTTTTTGTTGTTTGTGTTTTGCAGGTCTACTGCACATTTTCGAACATTCAAATGTTCAGTCATTTGGTCTTGGCCATATCGAATTTGAACATTTGAATGTTCGATCATGTGAAGTAGAGTAGAGCCATATATATATATATATATATATATATATATATATATATATATATATATATATATATATATATACATGTATACATATAGACACACACACAGACACACATATATATATATATATATATATATATATATATATATATATAAATAAATAAATATAACCTTAATGTTTACTAGCATCAGTTAGGTTTTAGGACCTGTGTTTCTAAAACATAGCCAAACAATCCAGTTATACTATACCAACGAGATCGCAAAAAGACTGAAACAAGAAATGTCTACAGCTAGTGGTTCTGACTTTATTAGCCTGAATGTACCCATAAACACTTAAAAAGTAAAAGTTGAAAAGTCAAAGGCATTCAGAAGGCATGTAACTGAAACACTGTATATCCTTAGTGGGTCATTTGCATACTACTTCATGAGGTTTAAAGGGACTTACGTATTATCAGAACCAGATCTGCAAGGGGCAGAAATTCATAATGTGTGTCCGAAGTTATTAAAGATAGCCTTAAAACGGCTGTGTTTAATACTAAGTATTACTATCCAATATTGTGTCTGACTCAGGAAGAGGAATAACAGTCACATTTTGGGTTTCTTATGGATGGCTGATTCACAGTGTTCGTAACGCAATGTCAGATTCCTTGCATGCCACCGTGACTACTGGGTTGCATAGTGTAGGAGGCTTCATAATAACGCATGTTCATAGGTTCATAGGTTCATACTAGGCTATCTGCCCTGGGGCAATTATAAGCCTAGCCCGATTCTGTATGGCTTACGCCACCCCTTGATTTGAGAATACTGTGCCCTTTTTAAGGTTTAGTTTACTGTGCCTCTGTCTAATAGTGACACGGGAGTAATCCCTGGGACAAACCTATGATCCCCCATCCACCTATCGAGATTCTTCTTGAAGAGATTCAGTGAGGTGCTCTGCCTCACATGAACTGGAATTCTATTCCAGAGAGAAGGGAGCCTCTGGGTTATGAACCTGTCCCTCCAGCAAGTTCTATTTATTTCTGTGCTGAGATTCAAGTCCCTTGAGCATGTGGCTGTAAGGGATTTAGATTTACTGAGGTGGAGCATGTCCATTAATTCTGGATTTGACATAGCTTTGTATGTCAGGCATAGATTGCCTCGAAGTAGGCAGTATGCAACTGAGTAGAGCTGGAGTTTTTTTAACCGAGCAGCATATGGCATCTGTTTGAGACCCTTGATCTTCTTGGTGAGATACTTTTGGGGTCTTTCTAATTGCTGCAGGTGTCGGGTAAGGTACATACCAAAAGGGGCATTGTATTCTATGATGGGCCTGATGAGGGATGAATAAAGGGGCACGATTACCTCTCTTGATCTAGATGTGAAACCCTTCGTGATGAGGTGGGCTATGTAGAAGGTCTTTCTAACCACTTTGGCAATGTGGTTTTCAAAGGAGAGATTGCTATCAACTTGGGTCCCCAGGTCCCTAATAACTTTCTCTGTACTTAATGGGTTTCTGCCTATGTGGTAATTTGTGGGCACATTGTTTTAGCCAAAGGGTATGACTATACATTTTTTGGCATTTAGCTTTAAACCATGGCGCTGGCACCAGTTATCTGTCTCTGTGAGACCATTTTGAAGGATGTTTGTGTCAGCTGGAGAGTTGATTATGGCACCCAGTTTGCAGTCGTCTGCGAACTTGGTGAGCCATAGTCCTCCCACATTTGCCTGTACCTCGGAAAAGTATATACCGAACAAGAGTGGTCCCAGGACAGAACCGTGTGGGATGCCACTTGTGACCGGTTTGGAGTCTAACATGGCTCCAGCAACTCTCACTCTGTGGGTTCTGTCTTTGAGCCAGTTTGTGACCCATCTTGTGACATTATGGATTTTTTATATTATCCTGTTTTAACACAGTGACACTCTTGATTTTATCTTGTTTTCTGCACGCCATATGTACATGCACAAACTTTCTTGTTGTACTTCCGAGCACTGAAAATAGTACATTTGGCCAGGGGCGACTCATGCCATTGGACTGCCGGACTGCAGCCCCCTCAGCAAGAAAAAAGGAAAAAAGTACTTTTTTATTTTTACTGTCTGTCTTTAGCGAGTCTTTTCTTTCATCTCTATCAGCCAGCTGCTTTACGCCGACCGACGAGCATGCGCACTTTCAAATTCCGGGTTGCGGCGGTTTTAAAAAGAGAAGTTTTTTTTTTCTCTTTCTAGCTGGAGATCCACTCCAGCGCTGCAGTCTGGATAGCCAATTAAGGCATCAGGGTGATGCCCATCAGTCTATGCGGTTTGGAACCGCATAGAATTGGAAGGGGTTCGGACTGCTACGTCCGCAGGCAAGTACATGACGTGGATGGGCTAAATGGCTGCTGATTGGTTGTCACTCTCTTCCCGGGCTTTATGTGCTGGGAAAAGAGTGAGAAGCAAACAGTTGCAACCAGTTTCGGTTGTGGACTTGACTTGTGGTGGATTTATTATTGCTTGTCGGCCTATTTTGTTTGCTGAACGTGACACAGCAGCTGAAAAAGAAGTACAGAGTTTCTTTTCTTCTTGGTGGTATGTGTAACAACCATTACAGTAGGAAGAGTTTGAGACAAATGTTCTCATTTTTTATAGCTTTGCCGAGTGTTGTTCTATAGAGTGCTGGTAGATTTGCGAAGATACTGAGAGGTGTATAGTAGTATGGGTAGGAAATAGGTTTGGATTTATTTGTGAGGTATGGTTTGGCACTGTACAACAGACTGAGCTTTTGGTGTGCCGTTTTGACTGTTAACTGGCTGCAGAGATTAGATTTCATAGTATCATCTATTGTGACTCCAGGAAGTTTAGTGGGTGATACAACTTCATTATTAGTGTTGTTGCATGTTATAATCTTAAACTCATATTTATTTTGTGTGTGATTTGAGTAAAGAGCAGCAGCTTAGTTTTTTGAGTAAGGAGACAGTCATGTTTGCTAACTAATAGCCTTGAGCTACCTGCCAAGTTTCAATGGATGTTAGGAATTCTTGACTCAGTTCTTGTAATCTGTGCTGGGTATGACCAAAACAGATGAATGTAGAATCATCAGTGTAGTGTATTGTATCAGAGTAGCATGCTTGGCTGCTGAATTTAGATTTATAACTACACTAAACAATAGCGGTCCAAGTATAGACACCTGTGGTATGCCAACTTTGACAGGTAGGAAGGAGGAAATCTTGCTTTGCCATTTGACAGCTTGTTTTCTGTCAGATACATAGCTTTTGAAACAGAAGAGAGAAGTAAGAGAGAAAATAGAGAGACACACACAGAGAGAATAAAGTTTTTTTAGTAGTAGTTGATGTGAGACTATGCTGAATGCTTTGGACAAATTGAGAAATAGTGATGAGATCAGATTGCCAGAGTTTGTTTTTATTGCTGGTATTATTACATTGGGAAAAGGCTGTGATGGTACTATGGCTGGGTTCAAAGCTGTGTTGTGTTGGGATAGAAGGTTATTTGCAGTAAAATAGTTAATTAATTGGATTTGTATACATTTTCCAGGATTTTAGATATTGAAGACAGTATAACGATTGGCTTGAAATTACCATGGTGATTATACAGCCTCCTTTGTGAAATGGCACTTTATATACTTTTTTTAAAATAGTACTCACGTGACATTCATTAATGGATCACTTTATTAAGAGGGTTAAGGAATGCATTAGGGCATCAGAAGCTATTTTTAGATATTGTGGTGGAAGGCTATCTATGGCCAGGGTCGTGTTTCTCAGTTTAAGGATGTGTTTTTTTTCACTGATAGGATGGATTCAGGTTTTAGAGAGAAGTGTGATGAGTGTGAGATGGATTCCAGAAAAGCTATGCAATTTCACATGCTGTTGGTTTTTAGTACTGGAAGTGATTCTGGAATTCATCTGCTATTTTTGCTGGGTGATGTTCAGAAGCTGAGTTTGCTTGTGAGCTGCAACCTGGGTTTACTAATGTTTGATATAAATGTCCAAATGGGTTTTTGATTATTTTGCTGATTTTCCTGCATGCTACAATCCTGATTCTTTTGGTCAGTTTTACCATACTGTTGCTTGCATTCCTGAAGTGCCTGAATTATTGTAACCTTTCATTTTTTTTAGTTTGCTATGATTTCTAACCTTTATCCCTTAGTCTCATTAGTTTAGTTTTGCATGATAACCAGGGAGCTTCTTTCTTAGTGGGCTATTTTCATTTAATATGGTAAGGAAGGTTTTACTGAATTCAATTATAGCTTCATGTAGAGGTATTATTTTTTGAAATGACTACTTGTAAGATTTTATAGTAGAAGGGAATGTCTCTGCACTGAAACTACTTAGACTGTGCAGTAAGTTGTAATGGTGTTGCCTGAGAGAGTGACTAGAGATTTTAGTGGTGAAAATAGGTATAAGTGATCAAATAAGGAATCAGGTAATGTGCTTGGGGTGGGGATATTACAATGGTGTGCTAATAGTACCCAGTCTAATAGTGATGTTCTGTGAGTGGGATTGATGTATTCAGTTGGCGTATCTATGAGCTAAATAAAATAATAGAAATGTCCTAACACTGGGGGTGTCAGATATCATTTTGAACCAGTCCACAGTGAAGTCTCCTAAAATTATTGTTTCTGTGGTATATTGGTGGTTACCCATGACCGTGTATCCTCAATGATGGGGATGTTATTTCCCAGAGGGATGTATACTGCATTGTTTAAATAGGTTACATGATAGCTAGTCCTCCTGCCTCTTTCCTTATGTAGTCCATTCTAAGTATGCTAAATCCTAAAGAAAGAATTTCAGTGCCCTTAAAAGTGCCTCTTTCCTTATGTAGTCCATTCTAAGTATGCTAAATCCTAAAGGAAGAATTTCAGTGCCCTTAAAAGTGACTTTTAATTGGGTTTCATTAGTCACAAATACATCATGGATGTGGTGAGATATAAAAGCATGTGTCAGCTAGTTTGTTGGAGATGATCTTCAGGTTAATATTGGTGAATTTTACCTGTTTTCTCTGTGATTTTTGCCTTTGGAGTAATGGAGCACTAGTGGTTGGGGATAGCAATTAGGGTTAGGTTTTGTAATGAGCCAGGGTTGGGTTGAATGTCTCCAAAGTGTTCTAGTGGAGTAGGGAAGTAGTAGTGAGGAAAGAACATTTTAGATCTGGTGCTTAGTTTTTTTGTTCCTGGAATATAGTATAACTTCTTATGTGTTTTATGGTACGTTACGAGAGGTAGACATAAGAAGTATTGTAGAGGTGATGAGTTACATTAACAGTATACATGGAGGAGTTAGTATTGGGGGTATTAGAGGTAGGGTTGGGTGTATATTTAGTATATAAAGGTTTATGAGAGCATGTTAGTTGTGCCTACTCAGAGGTGATCTCTGCCTACCATACAAAGCTATGTCAAACCCAGAGCTGATGGACATGCTCCACGTAAAGAAATCCCAATCCCTCCGAGCTACACACTCTAGGGACCTAAACCTTGTCACCACAATAAACAGAACATGCTGGAAGGATAGATTCCTGTCTCAGAGACTTCCCATACTCTGGAACAAACTATCTATCTATATCAAACAAACCTCCTCATTAGCACTCTTCAAGAAAAATTTTGATGATTGGATGGGAGATAGGAAATTCACCCCGGGGATCACTTCTATGGCTCTGCTTGACAGGGGCACAGGAAAATAATTTTCTTGGGTGGCAAATGCCAGGGTATCGTTTGGCTAGGCTTATATAGGCCCTAGGGTCAATAGCCTAGTGCCTACCTATGAACCTATAAGGGCAGAGTTTTAAATTAATACTAAGTCTATTTTCATTGTGAGACTGCATTGTTCAGCAGATGTCTTAGTGTTTGTGCTGTAAAATATAAAATAAAACTTTCAAATGAAATCCAGATCATTGTAGAAGTAAAGCAGTATGCACATTGCAGTGTTTATGGTAAATGGGGTGAAATAGCCAAGTAATGGGACATTGGAATGGCTGCAGGGGGTGGCTCCATGTGAAATAGCCAAGTAATGGGACATTGGAATGGCTGCAGGGGGTGGCTCCATTCAACCATGATTTTGTGAGGGGGAAGGATGGCAAACTCAGACAGCCCCGGCTCGGCTGAACTATACCTCTCAACTGTCTAGATTTTCACAGAATGAATAGCTTTTTGCTCCTTATTTTTGGTTTGTTCTTCATAAAATTTGTGGTTTTCTGGCAAATCATTTGGGAATGTCACTAAATAATGACAGACGTTGAGTTTCAGACTTCATAACCTTCAGAAAAATGCATGCTAAAGCAAGACCTGTTTTTCTATTATACAAGAGCAATTGTCAGTACTGTTTGTATGTTCCCCCAATATATTTGGCCTTGTCCAGATTTCCTGTGTTAATGGGTTGAGAGGTACATGCAAATTGCTTTCTAGAATTGGGCATATCCAAACCTCTCAACTGTCCCCGATTTTGGCTCAAAATGTTGCTCTCCCTCTAATAATCCCTCCACAAAATGGCAATTTTGGACGAAAATGTGGAAGGTTTACAATTAATAAATAACTGCAATAATCAGAGTTATAGATTATTTTTATTTCAGAAATGCATGTAGATTCATTTATTTTGTCAGCTGCTCAAGCTAACAGTACTAATATTAAAAAGTGTCCCTTTGACAGGTTCCTAGTTGTATTGTGTGGCTATTCTATATTTTTGCATCACATTGTTGGTCCAATAAAATTGTAGTTTTCTAGCAAATTAGTGGCAAATCATTAAAGATTGAAGTAAGAAAATAATGACAGACATTTTAGTTTCAGATTTCATACCCTTCAGAAAATGCATACTAATGCAAGACCTACTATTCTTTAGAAAGTTTATGAGCAATCTTTAAATATTGTCCTTATTTTTGGGCCTTTGTTCTGCTTCTGTGTATGACTTTGTCCAAATTTCTTGCTCTGAGGTTGAGAGGTATGACAAATGTAGTCAGCCAGAGACATTTCAAGTTGTGACATACTTGTTGCACCCCACTCCCCCATGTAGTGTGCAGAGTACCCCCCCCCATCCAAAGTAGACACAAGTACTACAGTGGCTTTTCATCTGCCCTTGCTTGATTTTGAAAAATGTTCTGGTTTTCTGTCATATTTTTATACTGTTGATTATGCTTCTTATTATTCAGAAAGTGCCTGTTGCTCTGTGTTTAAGTAGCAATGCTTTCATGACCATCAGGTAAGCTTGTCTGAGATTGTAAGATGCAAGTAAGCTTACTGTTAAAGAATTACCAACACTGAAAGCATTTTTGCTGTTGCCATACAGAGAATACTTGCATAACTAGATAACGTATAAGCCTTGGGTATTGAAATGCATATGACAGTATTTGTAATAAAGGACAGAATTACAGTGTTTTAAGAAGCTCATTACCTTTGTTGGAGACTTGCAGTCATCTTTGCAGGCTTTACCCATAAACTAAACAGAATGCCAGTCTATCATGTGTGGTCCATAACCTGTGCAGTAATCCTTTAAGCAATTTATCTTGAGCTTGTATCTAGTTTGCTGTTCATTTTTTACTTTAATCATGTTTTCCCAGTGAAACAAGTAGATAGTTGTTGTCAGACAACAGGTCTTCTTTGGATAAGAAACATTTTTACAAGTGGGGGTATCACAGAGATTGCTACTTTCAGCATGTTACTTGGTACTTTAATAAAGCTGAATATAAATTATAATTAGAACTGCAGTGCAAGGAGAAGTGGTTTGAGTTGAGTGCTGCTTGTTTTTCTTATACTTGATTTTGACTGGCATTCCAGTAATGTATTTAAAAAAGTAATTTATTTTTTCATGCCTCACAGCCTTTTTGTTTCCATCTAGATATTACGTAAGCTGTCATGCAGCCAGTGCATTGAAATATTTGTTTTCTTCTATACTTCACATTGTCTTGATTGGACTCTCATAATGACTTTTTGGCACCCAGGGCAGCGTATTTAATTAAAGTTCCAGTTGTTTTGGTTTTGAGCATAGCCCCTCCCCTTTCTAGCTGGTCACACCCCTTCACATTGGCCCCACCCATTCAGCTGTCTCCTGCAGCCCCCCTTCAATTTGAAGTCACCAGCCGCCACTGTATTTGGCATACAGCATTCATTTACGAGAGAGCATTTTTTACATGTAATATTAGTTTGATTTATTCCCTGTACTGCATACATTTCCGCCATGAAGTGTATTTTACAGGATGCTTCCTAAAAATGTGGATGAAATGTACAAAATAAAGTGGTCCTTCTTCACAGGGCTGAGAAGCTGAAAACATGTTTACTGAATGACTCATTAACTTAGCTGGGGAATCGACACAATCCAGGAAGAGGAATCTTTCCGTTATTTGTCTTAGACACTTATAAAGATTGTGTGGGAGTAGTAATTAACACTTCATCTGATCCTTTTCAGGTTAACAGTCATAATTTCACAAAAACTTTACACATTTCTGGACCTTGCAAATTTATGTACAACAGAAAACAGTTAATTGTCTTGAGCTCTTGCTGAGACTACCTTACTGCATTGCTCACCTTTAAAAAGTCTATGTCATGAACCAATAATAAGCGACATATTGTCAGTAAAGTGCCTAAACTTTGAATAACACAATGTTTGTAACATTTTATGGATAAAACTGCAGAAAAGAAACCGTCCTGGCAAAGAAAACAGACTATATGACATTTTACCAACATTAATGAATTGATTTCATGATCTGGAAGCAACTGGCAGTGGCGTGAAAAATCTGGTTGCGATAATACATAAGTTGTTGTTGTATCTTTCAGCTTTTCCCAGTTAGGGGTCGCCACAGTGGAACTCTGGTCTGCTAATGATTGGCAGTAGATTTTTACGTACCGAGTTGCCAGCCCTGACGCACAACCTTCAACGAAGGTACGCTCATTCACGCATGTCTCCACACATAAGACGCTTTAGCTGAGAATCGAACAGGACAACGTCTTACAGTGAGACGACAATGCTACCACAGCACCACCACTGCAGTTGCGATAATACGTACCGGTTTAAATTTTATTGGTCATATTCTATAGTAAGCGTTAAGTAACAAACCTTTGGAGTTGCATATAACACATTACCACATACAATGTCATATTATACAGTTCATAAACTAAAAGTGTGTTGTTTTTGCATTTTATCTTATTGATAACAACACTCCCCTGAATATTTTTCTCATAGTGAAAATCCCTGAAATTACATCATGAAAGAGTGAACCCACAATACCTCACTATGTAAATAAATGTAACCATATTTCCATGCTAATTGCAACAGAAGCTTTCTTCTCAATCTCTTTAAGCAAAACATCTGATAAAAAGCCATAAATAATGGGGAACAAAGACCCCAAAATAGGGACAGTTTTTAAATATCACTCATACAAACTTGGAAAGTTGAGAGAATAACAGATTTTTCATTTGCATGAATTTTCTGAAGGATGTGAAGTCTGAAACTCATATGTCTGTCATCATTTTCTGAGTTCAATCCCCAATGATTTGTAAATGATTTGTAATAAGACCCAAGTTTTATGAGGAACAGACCAACAATAAGAGGCAACCATCTGGGCATTCTGCAAAAATCTGGGCAGTTGAGTGGCATGACAGAAGTAGCTTCTTTCTTCCTGAAAAGGAGTGTTTTCATGTTCTTCTTGAAGACTGAACATTTTACATTAAAAACTAACACATGATGATCTGGTATTGACATATCTCCACTAAAGTGGTAAGATATTGCTTTGATTGCCCATAATACTTTGTTATTGAATGCAAAGCTTTGCTCAGCTTCCTACTATGACTTCAGTTTGTGGGTGATGTAAGAGAGAAAACTGAGTAAACAGGATAGCTAAAAAGTCAAACAGCATGCCATAATCTTTATTTATTTATTTATTATTATTTTTTTTTTTTTGCAAAATCAATTGCATATTTAGAGAAGAGAAAATTTAAAAGCCGAGTCAATTAGTTCCAGTTTGAAGAACAAGAAAAAGAAAATGCTATGATGTTGCCTGTGTTTGCCAAATGTGCTGAATGTAGCAAATTGGTCACAATCTTCCATGTTGTACTGCTGACCCTTTGGGTAATTGTATGATGTTGACACACATTAAAGATTTCTATTGGGACACCCAGGTATTTTTGCAGGTACACGATCATTTATTATTGAATGGAAAATGGGCTGTAAAAAAGAAAAGACATAATTAGATAAAAGGCAAACAGACAGCAGGATGAAACAAAAGCAGAAAAAGAAACTTCACTCATCAGTATCTTGGAGTGGTTCTGACAGAACTGTGACAGAAGGACAAAGTACTAAAAGTGGGAGACAGCAGTGTGCAGAATTCCTCACTGCATGCCATGCAGAAAAGGAGTATATTTATTCCATTCAGGGAATGTTGAGAAGCAGGCATGAGGTTCAAACTGGTGTACCCGGCTGTCTTCAAAATATTTTTCTCTGGAGAAACCATTTGTTGATGTAGTACATGTTAAGGAAGAAATATACATTTGTCCAACAAAAGGTAAGTTGTGAAACAGGAGATCTGGTAATAAAGAACACTGCAACTGTGTCACAAGTGTTTCAACAGAAAATGCTTGAGTGGGGGGAGAGCGCAAGAGTTGACCAGAAGATTCAGAATGACATTGGAAAAGAAACACAGGGTTTGGGAGATGGAGCTCCCAAATGGAGCTGGATGGGGAAAGGACCAATCACAATACCAGTAGATTGAGAGGCACCCAGTATTACTACTGCACAGGTTAAGGCCAAGAATACAGCTTCTGTGGGACCTGACAATATCCCTGGCTCTGTTCTACATGAACTGCAGAGTGAACTGGCACCTCACCTGTGTGCCCTGTTCAATCACAGCCTCCCCTCAGGCTTTGTCCCTACCAAATGGCACATTGCTACAGTCATCCCTCTCCACAAAGGAGGAGCAACTACAGACCCTGGGAATTATTGCCCAAATAGCCCGATGAGTCTGATATGTAAAGGTATGGAATGCATCATCATGGACCTAATAAACGAGGATATAGAGAATCTCCAAATGCTGGATCCTACACAATTTGGTTTTGTGAAGGGTAGATCATGCCTGCTCAACTTGGTCGACTTCTTTGAGTCAGTCACCAGAGCTGTGGATGAAGGCAAGGTGGTTCATACAGCCTAGCTTGATCTGGCCAAGGCCTTTGATACCATTCCCCACTCAGGAATCATAGAAAAACTCACTAAGCTAGGCATCAAGCCTTATATCATTAAGTGGGTTGCAAACTGGCTCACAGATAGAACCCACAGTGTGAAAGTAGCTGACTGCCTTAAGCTCAGTGCCAAACAATGTCATCATCCCCCTTGGGAAAAACCTGGTTCCCTTGAATTAACACATTGATAGTAGTCCACTAAACACAGAAGGCATTATAAGAGATCTGGGAGCACATGTTGACAGCAACCTCTCTCTTGACCACCACATTGTTACTCTGGTCAGAAAGTCCTATGTAGCACATCTCATTACTAAGGGTTTTGCATCCAGGAAAAAAGAAGTCATTGTCTCCCTCTACTCTTCCCTCATTAGGCCAGTCATTGAGTACAATGCCCTATTTGGCATGTACCTCACTAGACAGCTGCAACAACTGAAGAGGCCACAAAAGTACCTCACAAAGAGGATCCTAGTCCTTAAACACTTGTACTATATGGAAAGACACACAAAAAAACAACTATTCTCTTTCATATCACCTACTTAGAGGCGATCTCTGCTTGACGTACAAAGCCATGTCTGACCCAGCTCTGTTAGAAATGCTACATCTAAAGAAATCCCAGTCCCTCCACACCACACATTCCAGAAACCTCAACCTCATTACCACAATCAACAGAACATGCTGGAGGGACAAGTTCATGACCCAGAGACTGCCCATGCTATGGAATAGACTTCCCATACGTGTCAAGCAGAGCACCTCACTGGCCCTCTTCAAGAGAAATCTTGATGAGTGGATGGGAAAAAGAAAATTCTCCCCAGGGATCACTCCAGTGGCTCTACTCGACAGAGGCACTAGGAACTAAGGTCAAATGGCACAATGCCAGGGTAATCCTATGGGCTAGGCTTGTAAAGGCTCCAGGACCATTAGCCTAGTACACACATATGAACCTATGAACCTATAACACACATCAGCCCGAATCACCCAAGTTTAATTACAATAAGTCAGTTATGTTTGGTTTAAATGTGTACAACAACCTAAAAATAGTCTTTAGTTAATAATTATTTTCATTGCAGGCATGATAGATACATGACTTTGGTCTAATCTTAGCAAGTTAAATATTATACCAGGAATCTCAAAGTAATATATGTACCTGTTGATAGTGTAAACAATTTGCAGCTTTGAATGGATGCATTTAACTTCAAGTGAAGCACAGACAATAACATGTTTATACTAGCACTTTTCTATCTATTTCATGTTAATATTTATCATTAAGAATCATTTCTTTATATATCTCTACATGTCAGGATTTTAGGAAATGTAGTTTGCTGGCAAACAATTTTGTTGTAGGCTTCTAATTTCAGGTGACATATGTTGCAAGTTATTGGAAAGGAAAACAGGAGGCAGGAGATTAGAGCTTTGGTTATAGGGTGGGAGTGGGAAGTAGTGATATAGATGGAGGGAGGTTGCTAAAAGGGTATTATTATAGTGTAGTCACGGGGTTTCTGGACTCTTTTGCATTGCAGCAGCATTTAGCAAGCCAGCAGCTGGTGTCCAGTTGACCATGAAGACCAGCATAGTCAGACAGAGGTTCTGTGGTTCCTTCAGTAAGGTTGATATGTTTTGTGGGGAAGAGAAAAACATTAATGGAAACTACAGTGAAAGGAAGGGAAGAAAGCTGCTGAGAGGGCTGTAGTCTTGGCTGAGATGGTTGGGGTGAATATTAGGCAGGTCTTTTGACTTTTATTGGTTTCTAGTTGATGGTAGATAATCTATGTGGGAACTGTTTTTGGATAGTAGGCAGCTGCATGTTGGCTTGGGGAGCTAGGAGGAGTTTGTTTATTTGTTTATGTATTTATTTTATTTATTGACATTTGTTTACTGGGAAAGTCAGACTGGTCACAGGTGCCCTTTCACAGCAGACCCCTGGAGGAAAGGCTCCACAGTATCGTATTTAATGCAATCAGTATTTGCAATAACAAATTTTACTGCGGTTTCAGTGAATACATAGCATAATAGAATAATAAAATTTGTTTTGTTATTCATAGACATTAAATTTACAAGCCTTGTACTGAGATTTTACAGATAGAAGCATTGTATATAAGACAGGTAGGAGTAATTTAAGAAATACAATAGAGTAAGATAAGCAAGTCTGAGTGTTAACAGAGAAGCAGTGATGGAATAGTAATTTGATTGTGCTAATTAAAAGTAGGTATAGTAGTTGAAGAAGTACAATAAAGTGAGGTGAAGGGGATAAGCAGGTTAAGTGAGTTAGTGCTTTAAAGGGAGGTGCAAGAATGTGATGAAGGATGTTAGACAGCTATATCCAAGATCAGGAGCAGGGACAAAGCCAGGAGGCAGAGAGGAAGTATTTTAGTAATGGTTTGAAAAGATGGTGTGTGATAGACCTGACTGATACAGAAATTGTATTCTAAGTTCTAGGTAAACTATTGGAATAGAGACTGACCTGAGCAGCCATTTTGTGATTTGTAGATGGTAATCAGTTGTTTATTATTTGACAAAAGGGGACAATTTGGAAGATAGCATTGGAGTAGGAGTGTAATTGCTGGGCTGGCGTATAGGGTATGGATGATTTTATGGGTTAAGTTGAGCTGAGTATATGATAGGTGTTAAGGAAGCTTGAAACAGTTAAGTGTTTTGGTGGGTCCAGTAAGGTTTGTAGCAAGGGAATCTAGTAACTTTTCTATAGCACTGTTCAAGTTTAGAATTAAGTTTAGAACAACAAAAAAAAAAGTTTTAAAAAAAAAAAAAAGAAAAAAGACGAAGAGGGCGAGGTAATGCGGTTGGTTACACAGCTTTTCATGGATTTGTTTGGTATTTTGTAGGCTTACTGATTTACAGTTAGTTATATTTTCTTAAGTAATAAAAGCAATGAGACTGAGAATAACCTTTGTGATGCATGGCCTGGCAAGATGGCAGGCTTGCTGTTTGCGAGGCTGCTTGTCACTTTGGTGGCAGAAGAAGGAAGGGTCAGCTTATTTCTATCTCTCAATGATCATGTAGCCTGTTGGCATTCTGTGGATCCTGCTTTTAGTATTATTCTTATTAGAAAAAAAGAAAATAGAATAAGCATGATACTTAAGATGGAGGAGAAGTTTAAAGGAGAAAAGCAATGAGTCAGCAAAATCTCATGGTTAATGAAGTAGACAAGAGTGGTAGCCATTTAAAGATTCTGGTGTGTCTGCACCTCTTGACTGTGCCTGTTTTAACATTATACGTCTAATAAGTAGTTCAGCTTCTGAACATCTTTGGAGCCTTATAGGTTGCTTGTCCCTCATACATTTTGGTTGTCTAGTGAGTTGGTGAAGGAGCCAGTCAGGCTATAATTCCAGATTTTCACGTTTCTTACTTTCATTTATTCAGCAATGCGTGTTGATACAAACCTGTTTTTTTGATTTTCTCTAATGTGAATCAGAATAATATTTTGAATTGTCTCTGATATATGGAGTCTCTCTGCAATGCCAGGCATGTGAGTTTCACATTTTATTGTGCAGGAAATGTGCATTGATCCTGATACTGAGGTTTGTAGGCTGCACCATAACGTTCAACTGTCTGTTTTGCATTTCATCCCTGACATTGAGTTAAAATTTGCCCAGATCTTTGAACATTGCTGCGTTTCACTTACAGTTTGCCCTGTACCTTATCATAGTTGGCTTTTATTTTGAATAATATTGAATGTAATGTGTCACTGACACCAGACTTTATATGTTCATGCTTTTTATTGTGCAGCAGTGCATGTTGATACAAACATGGTATTCTGTTACCTTTTCAGTAGCTTAGAGTAATCTTGAAATAGGCTCTGTTTTGTGACTAGCTCAATATTACTCAACATGTTGCTCTCATAGTTTGTACGGTACAGAGAATATGCATTGTTGCTAAATCTGTCACCTAAGTGATTTTAACTACTATAGAGCTGTTTGAGTTGTCTCTGACTTGGACTTTGTTCTTTTCCTCCCCCGCCCCCATTATTTTGGCTTTGGTCAACATTTTGGAGCAGATGTAAGGGAGGAAACTGTAAGAAGGAGTAGTTAAACCTTACATAGTGGATTGTTTATTATAGTACATGTGTGTAGGTTCCTAGGTTCATTGGTACTTACTATGGCCTTATATTTCCATAGTTAGCATACAAATAATGCAGAGGCATGCAGAACAAGAACAGACTGGGATGTCTACTTGTTGATCCTATCCATGAAGGACATGAGTGATAAACTGTATATGTACCTGTATCTCTTTCTCTCTCTCTGTCCCTCTGTCTCACTCACTCTCTCTCTCTGTCTGTCTATATATATATATATATATATATATATATATATGTGTGTGTGTGTGCGTGTGTGTGTGTGTGTGTGTGCATGAAACAAATAGGGGTAAGGGGTAGCATAACTATTTCATATAAATATAAAAAAAAAAACATTCTTTCCACTTTTTTCCACACCTGCTGGTTGTGTGTTTGCTTATTTGCAGCTACAGTATGCAGAACATCCCTGGTGTTGCACAGTGCTAGACATTAGATCTTTGCTTATGGTGATGCTATCTGTGAGGTTACCTGGTTTGTTTTGCTAAGTAGGCTGGTTGCTTTAACATAGGAATTCAGAAATGGCCAATCTTGGCCTTGCTTTTCGCCAGTGTCAGACTGGATTATTAAGTGGGTGTTTGCCGATGAGTAATTAGTTGTCATTACTGGCTTGTTGGATTAATGATGTGTTTTTCCTCTGCAGCATGACTATCACAGAGGAGCTGAGCCAGTGATGGCAGAGCAGGTGTGGGACCAAACCAATAATGAGTACTCGGCAGGATTGCTCCAGGCATTTAATTCAGAAGGTATGGAAAGAATACAGGAGCTGTTCAGTGTAACGAATCAGAAGCCAGGGTAATGGAGTTTCCTCTGCAGCTCTGCATGAGTCCCTGTGAGAGGCTACCTAATCAGGTAGGTGAAAGGGGGCAGGATTATTTTCATAGCTCCTATTTGGGTAGCTGTGCCTGATCACAGCAGACTCAGAGCCAGTGCGGGAGGAGCAGTCACCATGGTTAGGTGATTTACATTTCTTCCTGTTAGGGGGTAACTGTGTTTATTTTGTTGCATATCCCTATGGTAGTGAAGGGACAAAATCTGGAAAGTTTTGTTTTCGGAGATATTTTTGATATATTTAAAGTCGATGGAGGATGGAGGAATGCGGAAGCAGAGACTCCAGGTTGTTGGGATTTATTGTGTTTAGATTATACAGGCATTTATCAACAATACCAATAAAGTGTTAGTCAGCATTGTTGATTCCTAAATACATCTGTGCAATGATTTCCAGTACGGGTGTATTCCTTGCATGTCTGTAGTAACTGACTGCAGCAACTTACTACAGACATGCAAGGAATGCACTCATACAGCGGCAGCTTTAGGTAATAAAACTGCTGGCAAGACTTATGACTAGGACATGGGGCAATTTTTAATTGGGTTTTGTTTACCTAGTGGCAGTCACCCTGGAAAAGGAGCCTAAGCAGCCTCTTCCTATTCTAACTTATTTATTGAAAATAACAAACGTCTAGAATTTATGAGCTGTTACCAATTGATTAGTGGTATTACTAATATTTTATGAAATTGAAGGGTGTTGACAAATTCTTGTGATATGAGAACAGACATGCTATTTCATACCAAGAACTAGCTAAGGTGTGGGCTTTTGGGTGTTTAACATCAGGAGATGCTCTTAGCAAGTGTGCAGGTTATTGTACATCTGCTTACAGTTGCGGGGGCACATGGAATGGCAAAATGTTCATGTAAGGAGAAAGATATTGAGTGAGATCTCTTTCTTCGGTGCAGGAGTTAGGAAAGTGGTCATGCTAGCTGACAATTCAGTCAGGGTGGAGAGGTGGCATTCAAGGTTACAAGGTTCAACTTCCTTCCAGGCTCCAATTGGTAGGCAAACCAACTTTACTAGGAGAATTGAGAAATGTTCTTGCAGATCATCTGTACAGGAAAGCAGATGTAGATTTTGTACAAGGGTTTGGTAAAGAGTTTTCCATTAAACTGAGCACACTAAGCCAAGGGGAAATGTAGACACCTGAAGTCAGTTAGTGGCAAGGAGCAAATAACTCCGGCCTTGATAGACAAGGAGGTATGGACAGTTAGCTAGGTAATAATACTCCTTTTCCAGGCTACACTACATCACTATTAGGTTTAGTGTTAAAAGGCTGAAGGAGTTTCCTTAATAAATAATTTGACATTTTCTAAAGGCTTGTGAGTAAATGACAACAATGAGGGTTTTGTTTGTATCTTTGGATGATGAAAATGGTATTATTCACCAAATTTAAGGATGCCTGGTTGGTTAAGCTTAACATTGACTTGGGTTTTTGGCTGCTGCCTTTTCAAGAGTAGGTTTGGCATTTTCTGGACATGTACGTCAGTGGAATATTTTATTTTTCATAAGGCTCTATGCATGGGGTGTACAATGTCCTATGTTACCTTTGAGAGGATTAGAAATAGCTGACATAGGTTATGGCAGAATATGGCAAAGGACCACATGATAGTTCCTTACCTGCTTTTCTGGTGATAAGAAAGGGCCAATATGGGACTGAAGAAGGAATTATTTGCTGAAGATAAGTAGGAAGAGCTAGTCAAGACTTCAACATTCGTGGTTTGGACCTAGGCATTTCAAGTTGGCAATATAGACTCACAGAGAATTAGCTGGGCATATAAAAAAAGTAAGATTGCCCTTTTTTGAGGCATTCACAGTTATAAAGAGGGAGGTTATGTAGCCATTACGATTGTTGAACTTTGTTTGAGGGGCAGTAGGTAGGACTGGGTAGAATGTTTACTTGGTCTTGGTCTTTGGCCATCCTGTTGCATGGAACTCATAGCAGGCATTATAGGGTGAGGTAGCTCAAACAGGTCAAAGTAGACCATGGTCTTTTGGATGCCTTTTTGTTATTAACCTTTTGAAATTTTGGCACCTAATAGAGCGACATATAGTAAGTCCATGATGGGATTTCTTTGAATATTCTCTTTTCTCTGAGGGATGGGGATCTTGCAGATGATATATATATAGATATATATATATCTATATATATATCTATATATATATATATATATATATATATATATATATATATATATATATATATACATACACGTTCATAGGTGTGTACTAGGTCAATGGCCATGGAGCCTTTAGAAGCCTAGCCCATAGAAGTGCCCTGATAATCAAAGTTTGCCAATGATTGCAAGCTGAGAGCCATTATTAACTCCCCAAGTGATGTAGACATCCTACAGGTAGGCCTCACTGATACCAATCACTGGTGTCGAAACCATGGCCTTAAACGTAATGCCAAAAATGTGTCATCATTCCCTTTGGGAAAAACTCAGTTCCCACTAATTACCACATTGATGGTAGCCCACTGAACACTGAAGCCGTTATAAGAGATCTGGGGACACATGTTGACAGCAACCTCTCCTTCAACCACCACATTGCCACTGTGGTCAGAAAGTCCTTCTATGTGGCACATCTCCTTACTGAAGATTTTGCATCCAGGAAGAAAGAGGTCATCATCTCTCTCTACTCTTCCCTCATTAGACCAATCATTGAGTATAATGCCCCATTTGGCACACTTGCAACAGTTGGAAAGGCCACAAAAGTACCTCATGAAGAGGATGTATGTATATGTCAGGGGTATGGGGGAGCCAAACCCTGCAAAAAAGAAGTTTAAAGTAGAAGACCAATCTTCAAGATTTGCTCTTTTCCTGGGTTTTCAATTTTTTTGGCTTGTTGACGCTTAATGTCATGAGTGCTGACATTTCAGTAGGGATTCCTTTTGTCTCATTTAACAGAGTCTCAGTGTGGCAGAAGGATTGGATCTTTTCTGTTGCCTTGCAGTTATATACATAATCTGCCAGAGGGTTACATATTGGATCATAATTCAAGGGCAAATGGTTTACTCTTGCATGGATACTGAACTAGAACAGACCAAAATATTTAAGATACAAGTCTGGACATACTGCAAAAATCTGGACACTGGGGAGGTATGATATGTATATGGTCCAAAGACAGTACAGGACAGTATATACAGAATACTGTGAAATCCCATTTCTGGCATTCTGTTCCAATGTTGTGTAAATTATCTGTAAGGGTACATGGACTACCATATAAAATAAACACTCAGGGGAAGTGTGTGTAATCAATAGAGGCACACAGATGAATTGTAGGAATGAACACAGGGAAAGAGGACAGGTGAAAAAATCTAATGTGCAGCAGTTGAAGGCATGTCAATGGAAGACAGTTGTAGCATCAACACCAATCACATATCATTGTGTTACAGTAGGGACTGCACAGTGAAAATGTGTATTATGCGACTATCATACAAGGTGACATAACAATGGGGAAGATGTCTGTGTGAGATAAACATCCTTACATGAATGATGCCGAGAACATCTATGAGGGATGTTATATACAATTGGGGTATGGCGCATATTGTGAAGCTGTGCAAATTGAGTTTCTTGAATATGAGTGTAGTCTCACCAGAGGTCTCCAGCAAATGGGACACAGGTAAAGGCTCATGGGAAACATTAAAAGAAGCATGCAGAATCATGGGAAATATCAGAATAATGCCACCAGTAATCCCATGTCTCTGACATAAAATATGTGATTTATAGTGATCACAGAGAGTTGTGCACAAACACACATATAACTATTGTGACATGTCTGCACTCTAAGAAGGTAAACACTAACACTGTTCTGGGACTTAAACATCTGCTGGAGGTGTTAGAAGGGACACTGCCTTATCTCTATGTAACATTATGATCAATACAGACTAGTTGACTGGTGTGCATGTCATACGTATATTGCACAAAAAACACAAACTGCACCAAATGATGAATTTCAGGTAGTCATCCAATAGAGGCTGTCCAGTTCAAAAATCTCAGCCATTCGCTTCAACAGTTTATTAAAACACACAGCACAGAGAATATCGGATTAAGCGCTTTCATCTCTTGCCCAGGGACTTCATCAGAATCAATTACCAACAAAGTAAGTTCATTTAAATAGTCAATCTATTACACAAGCATCCTCTTCATTGGTTAAATATACAATTGGTGAATTGTACATTCACAATTAAAGTGCACAAACTCTGTTTATAAAACAACATGTCACATCCTGTTCTATGCATTAGTACCATTACCTAAATATACTTCCTCAACTAAAAACATATTTTGCTCATTCTTAGTAGTAGTACAAATGAATAAATAAATAAATATATATTATTATGTTATAAAAAAATATATATATATTGTTAATATATTGTAAAATAAGAAATATGCACTTACATATATGTGTGCTATCCTAAAATCATAAAATACTTAAAATACATAAAATACCAACTTAACCATAGTTTTACTTATATTGTTTTATTGAATATTAATATATAATTGTTATTATTGTAATAATATGGAACCCCCTATATAAATGTAATGTCTTTTAGGGTCCAAAGCTTTCAATTTAAGAACTGGGGTGATGGATAGATGGTCATTGAGGCCAGGAAAATGTATAGCATCTAACTTCAATTGCCAAATTAATTCTCGAAACTCCAATTTTGTTTCTCAATCACCCCCTCTTTCTTCCAATAAAACTTCTTCCAATACCCAAAATCTAAACTCCGCTTGCTGGCAGTTCAATTTGTGTCTATATAGGGCATTATGCTCATTCATTTTATCTATGTCTCTAATATGTTCATAGATTCTCTGTCTAAGGAATCTCTCCGTCTTGCCTACATAATATGCCCCACATTTAATGCAGTAGGCAAGGTAAACCACACCCTTAGTATTTTTTTTTTTTTTATTTAACATTTGTTGACCGGGAATGTCCGACTAGGTTCCACAGAGCCTGTTTTCAGCGGAGGCCTGAGGAGAAATGCTCCAGTATAACAGCTAAAATATTTCTTGGCTTTCATTGAATATTTTATGCTTGCAATGCTTAATTCTTTAATACCAGCCTTAAATGTACATTGCTTACATCTACCACATTTAAAGGTACCAACTCTATTTGTTGCTCCTCTTAAGTGTCTCTTCTTTCTTTTTTTCATATATTTCTTTCAAATTCCTATTTCTTCTATAACTAATTCTTAAGGGTCTAGAAAAACAATCCACATTAGATTATATCGTTTTAAAAATGTTCCACACTGTGTTAATACATTTCTTCAACCATACTATATTATTACTATATGTAAGTATTAAATATGGATTAACTTTGTTGTTTTGTTCTTTGGACAATTCAGTACTTTGTTCTCCAGTTCTTAATATTAATCCACTATTCAGAAATGGTTTATAAGTGTCACCCCAACCTTGAATAATGGCTTCTTTTATTGGGACAATAATTATATCAGGATATCCCCTATCGCTAAATAACTCATGAACAAAATTTATTTCAAAAATTCTTCCTCATCAGACATCATACGAGCTATACGAACCATATGTCCTTTAATAATGTTGTTCTTCAAAAAGGATGGATGGTCACTATCATAATGCAAATATGCATTGGAGAAGCAGTCCTTGCGATATATTTTGGATTTGTATTTTTTATTATCATTATCTTTTGAGATTGTGACATCTAAATAATTAGCTTCTATACTGTCACTCTTATGTGTAAACTCCAAGAATTTTGTAGTTTGGTTCAAATTTTCCATAAATTTTGGAATCATTTCTTCACTCCCCTCCCAAACAATAAAAATATCATCCAGGAATCTGTAATATCCCCGGATATGTTTAGAAAACAATGTTCCAAATATGTACTGCTTCACCCAATATAACATGACTATGTTAGCATATATGGGAGCACACGCAGAACCCATAGCCACACCATGCAACTGATGGTATATATCACCCTGAAAGTATATATAGTTGTACTTTAAAACTATCTCCATATTTTCCAATACCAGCATATATTCATCAGCTGTTAAAAAGCCAAATTCAGTAATCATTTGTTCAAACCAGTTCATTCCCACATCGTGGGGAATAACTGAGAACAAATCTTTTACATCTATTGTTATAAAAATAGCTTCTGGCAAAAATTCTGATTTTCCTATTTTCTCCAAAAAACCCCAGGCGTCAATAAGTATATGTTTGTAGCCCTTATGAAACCTCTTGATTTTCCCATCAACATAAATGGCCATAGGTTGTGTTTTGGAACCTCTAGAAGTAACAATGGGCCTCATAGGTGGATTTTGGATCCCTTTATGTATCTTGGGGATCCCAAATATAGCTGGAATAATAGGATTACTAACTTGATAAAGGTCCATATCGATAAGCCCTTGCATAAGGTTATCTTCTAAGATGAGGTCAATTCTCCTATACGAAATATTCACTTCATTTCTTGAAACTAGAGAGTAACATGTAACATTGTCAAGAATTTGTAACATTTACCAATACCAATTTTCAAGGTTGGGGTGACACTTATAAACCATTGCTGAATAGTGGATTAATATTAAGAACTGGAGAACAAAGTACTGAATTGTCCAAAGAACAAAACAACAAAGTTAATCCATATTTAATACTTACATATAGTAATACTATAGTATGGTTGAAGAAATGTATTAACACAGTGTGGAACATTTTTAAAAAGATGCCATCTAATGTGGATTGTTTTTCTAGACCCTTAAGAATTAGTTATAGAAGAAATAGGAATTTGAAAGAAATATATGAACAAAAGAAAGAAGAGACACTTAGAGGAGCAACAAATAGAGTTGGTACCTTTAAATGTGGTAGATGTAAGCAATGTACATTTATGGCTGGTACTAAAGAATTAAGCATTGCAAGCATAAAATATTCAATGAAAGCCAAGAAATATTTTAACTGTTATACTAATGGTGTGGTTTACCTTGCCTACTGCATTAAATGTGGGGCATATTATGTAGGCAAGACGGAGAGATTCCTTAGACAGAGAATCTATGAACATATTAGAGACATAGATAAAATGAATGAGCATAATGCCCTATATAGACACAAATTGAACTGCCAGCAAGCAGAGTTTAGATTTTTGGTATTGGAAGAAGTTTTATTGGAAGAAAGAGGGGGTGATTGAGAAACAAAATTGGAGTTTCGAGAATTAATTTGGCAATTGAGGTTAGATGCTATACATTTTTCTGGCCTCAATGACTATCTATCCATCACCCCAGTTCTTAAATTGAAAGCTTTGGACCCTAAAAGACATTACATTTATATAGGGGTTTCCATATTATTACAATAATAACAATTATATATTAATATTCAATAAAACAATATAAGTAATACTATGATTAAGTTGGTATTTTATGTATTTTAAGTATTTTATGATTTTAGGATAGCACACATATATATAAGTGCATATTTCTTATTTTACAATATGTTAACAATATATATATTTTTTTATAACATAATAATATATATTTATTTATTTATTCATTTGTACTACTACTAAGAATGAGCAAAATATGTTTTTAGTTGAGGAAGTATATTTAGGTAATGGTACTAATGCATAGAACAGGATGTGACATGTTGTTTTATAAATAGAGTTTGTGCACTTTAATTGTGAATGCACAATTTACCAATTGTATATTAAACCAATGAAGAGGATGCTTGTGTAATAGATTAACTATTTAAATGAACTTACTTTGTTGGTAATTGATTCTGATGAAGTCTCTGGGCAAGAGATGAAAGCGCTTAATCCGATATTCTTTGTGCTGTGTGTTTTAATAAACTGTTGAAGTGAACGGCTGAGATTTTTGAATTGGACAGCCTCTATTGGATGACTACCTGAAATTCATCATTTCATACATATATTGCACAATCCACACTGTCACAAATGTTATCCATGCCATTAATATTGTCAAAAAGCTATACATGCACTGTGTGCAGCAATGGAACAGGTATCACAAATACATCTGGTTTAACAACTTAATGGGGCTTGTGTACCATCAGACAGTAATATTTATGCCACAAAAACAATACCTAGGTATGGCCAATAAGATGTGTGACAGCTAACTCTGGCAAGGTGGTACACATCAGTTACACATCACTGGAAGATGTGTAGTGAGGTACATGAAAAGAGTGCATTGTACTCAGTTATACTGGTGTGATGAAGGTTGTGACCTGTGGAGGTATTATGGCCTGTGATGTGGATGTCCTTAACATACTCAGTAGTTGTGCTTGTATATATTGTATATAGTTAAATCAAATAGTTTTAGGAGTACTGATATACCTTCACTCACCTGCATAGACAAATACCTCCCAGCAAATCCTTTCTACACTTTCTTTTTTGTTTTTATTCAGCTAGTATCCTATTCACTTGATTAAAGAAGCTAAATATTTCTTTTTGTTATATCAGTACTGAATGTACCTGTTCTTAAGCAAGATTGTATGAAGATTTTTCACTTATCTGTTTTGAACCTATTTGAATTGTGTGAACTATTGCTTTGTCTTTGTATTTGTGTTTCTAAAAATGCTAATAAAAACCAGATTGCAAAAAAAAAAAAAACGTACTCAGTAGTTGTGTTACATACAAGGGAGTAGTCAGGACTGTGGTCACATGCTGGTGGACTTTTCACATGTCATCTACCCCAGGACATTGGACACATATCTACTGGTTTGATTTGAGGGTGCGATGTCTATACTGTACTTGGGTTATGTGTTTGTTTTCCTGATGTAACAAATCATCCCATCTTCTTCTGTCATTGCAGGTGTTGTCATGGCAGTGACAGCAATCTTTGGTGCATTTTGATACAATCTATATTATAGTTTATCACAGGTGGAGTCAATGATTGCTCACAATCTGTATTCCTTCAGACAGCTGTTTGGACACAGGATGTGTATCCCATTTGTGATGTTGCAACTTAAATAATGGAAGGAAAGGGCTTAGCAGATAGTCCTGATGTACAGACCTGATCACTGGACCTGAAAAATAGTTTACTCCACACATTTCAACATATTTAAATGCCATGTATGTGATCTAGTGGTCTTCCCACTTGGTGATATAGGTGTTTTTGGCCACATCTGACAGTGTTGAGAAAATAGCTAAGTGTAGATTTGTGTCAAATTCCTTGGGTAAGTCAAGTTCAAAAGGATGATAGTGTTGTCATCTTGCATGCCCTCAATGACCTCTTTGAGGAGATCTAACTGATGTAACAGACATGATGCAACATTAACAACTCACACAGCTGAGATATTACTAGTGTCCATTTAGTAAAATGTCCATGACGACATGTTTGTCGACCTCACAGATGAGAAGAGTCAAGATGTGTCTATACATACATGCATCTGGTGTTATCCACCTAACTCACTTGGATGCATGTTGATGTACACCTTTCTACAAGAACATAGTCTGTGTGGAGTGTGTATTGAAGTGTGATTTATCTGTATCAGGAAGTTGTGCTGAGTCACTCGATAGGTGATCAGTGGTGTTGTCACAGCCCATTGATTCTGTGTGATAGGCCTGGATGATGGCAAGACAATGCATACTGGCTATCTTGATCTGGCCTAAGGTTTGTACACAATCCTCCATGCAGGTATCAATAAGAAATTCACGCAGGTGGGGATTAACCCCTATGTCAGTAGATGGGTAATCGTTTGGCTCACTGACAGAACACATACTGTGAAAGTTGGTGAATCAACCTGTACCAGTAGAGCTGTCACCACTGGCATTCTCCAGGTATCTGTGTTTGGCCCTTTACTGTTTGGACTCTATTCCTTGACAGTTCAGACTAAAGTATACAACCACTGGCTTATCATGTTTGCTGATTCTTGCATACTGGGTGGAATCTTTGAGTCCACCTCTGATGATAACATACTACAGGAGGGGTTAACACAGACAAATCATTGTATCATTTACGTTCTTAATGAATTCATCTGTACTATCCTATCACTAGTACCTTTCCATAGCATATTATTTCTATCAATCCAGTATTACAACTGAGCTAATAGTCAAGTAAAGATGTTTTTTGTCTAGGTTATATACTACATAGTAAAATGTCACTATATATTCATACATTTTTGGCTGAAATGGATCATAGGAAATTTTTAGAGAAAGTTTTTGTACTTTTATATATTCTATTGCCTTTTAATCATGTAGTATTAATTACAATATTCAAATATCTATTTTGTAGTGTGGAATTAGTTGTGTATTTTTAACTAGAAAATAAAAGCATTTTATTACTCACTGTCATTTTAAGTAAGTTTATTTGAATTGTCAAATATTAAGCATGAGCATATTCTACTAGATATATTGATGTATAAAATAGGTGTTCATGAGGAATGTAGTTAGATTCTGATGAAGTCCATGGGGTGAGTGGATGAAAGTGCTTAATCGAATAAAGTTTGTTGTTTCATCTGATGGGTCTTTATTGTCTGAAGAGGATCTAGTGCGTTCTTAAGTGTTTTCATTCTTTTTGTGAAAGGTTGTGAATACTTTATAGTGATGATGTCAGCAGTGTGTGCTGAGGAGAATATGGTAATAACAGTGTCCCACATGGTGGTGTAAAAGGCTCTCTCTAATGTCAATCAAGTGTACAAACACTTGCCCCTATTGACTGCAGTGAGAACAGAACCCCTACTTATCTAAGTACACAAACTACAGAGCTCAATACTTTATGAAAGTGCCATGGCACAAGTCTGACTTCTATAAGGCTGCAGGACAATTTATACTGGATGACATCAGTAGGGCATGAAGGAGAGAAGATGTTGGGAGGCCTGCAGGAAATGGATGTGTAGACATGTGCAAGTGTCAAAATACTGTCAATTCATGGGATTGGAATGATAACTTTAGGATACATACTTATGCTTTTCTGGCTAAACACACACCCACATCAGCAGTGTCTGTTGAGAATATGATAATAACAGTGCCTCACATGCTGATGTAAAAGGCTCTCTCTAATGTCAAGCAAGTGCATAAACATACACACACACACACACACACACACACACACACACACACACACACACACACACACACTACAGTTGACTGCAATGAGAACAGAACCCCTATATATCTGAGTACACAGACTACAAAGCTCAATACTTATGCAAGCACCACAGCACAAGTCTAACTTCTATAAGTCTGAAGGACAAATTATAGTGGATGACATCAGTTGTCCATGCAGGGGAGAAGATGTTAGGAGCCCTGCATGAAATGGATGTGTAGGCATGTGCAAGTGCAAAAATTCTGTCAATTAATGGGATTGGAGTGGTAACTGTAGGCTACATGCCTATTGTTTTCTGGCTAGACACATGCCCACACAGTTAACTGCAGTGAGAACAAAACCCCTACCTGTCTAAGTACACCAACTACAGAACTCAGTATTTAAGGCAAGTGCCACAGTACAAGTCTGACTTGGACTGCCTCAGACAACACTTTATGGCTGATGACATCAGCAGTGTCTGGTAAGGAGAATATGGTAATGACAGTGTCTGACATACTGGTGTAAAAGGTTCTCTCTAATGTCAAGCAAGTGCACAAACATATAGACACACACCCCAGTTGACTGCAATGAGAAAAGAACCACAACTATCCAAGTACACAGACTAGATAGATCAATACTTTCTGCAAATGCAGATGTTGGGAGGCGGCACAGTGGTGCAGCGGTTAACGTTGTCGCCTCACAGCAAGAGGTTCTCCGGTTCGATTCTCGGCTGGGGTGCCTTCTGTGTGGAGTTTGCATGTTCTCCCTGTGTTCGCGTGGGTTTTCTCTGGGTACTCCGGTTTCCTCCCACATTCCAAAGACATGCATTTGGAGCATTTCTCCCCGGGCCTTCGCTGAAAACAGGATCTGTGGAACCTAGTCGGACATTCCCGGTCAACAAATGTTAAATAAATAAATAAATTAAATAAATAAATGCCACAGCAAAAGTCTGATTTTGACAAGGCTGCAGGAAAACTTATAGTGGAGGACATTAGCAGTGCATGTAGGAGAGAAGATGTTGGGAGGCCTGCATGAAATAGATGTGTAGGCATGTGCAAGTGTCAAAATACTGTCAGTTCATGGGATTGGAGTGGTAACTGTAGGATGTACACTTAGGCTCTTTTGACTAGCCGCACACACACACACACACACACACACACACACACACACACACACACACACATGCACACACACGCACACACACGCACACACACACACACACACACACACACACTCATATACACACACACACACATACACACACACACACACACACACACACACACACACACACACACACACACACACACACACACACACACACTCACACAGTTGACTGCAGTGAAAACAGAACCCCTACCTATCTATATACAAAGATTACAGAGCACTCAGTACTTTATGCAAGCACCACAGCACATGTTTGACTTTTACAAGGCTGCAGAACAACTTATAGTGGATGACACCAGCACTGGATGTAAGTGAGAAGATGATGGGAGACCTGCACAGATTCTTCCTAGGGTCATAAGAGTTTTCTAAGCTAATGGCTCTAGGGTCTTTACAAGCCTAGCCATGTAAAAATCCAAGTACCCTTATTGAGCATAGGTAGATGTACATTTATTTATTATTTTATTTCCAGTTTGGTTACTGGGGAGGTCCACTGGGCTCAAGGAGCCTGTTTTCAGTGGAGGCCTGGGGAGAAAAGCTCCATATTACATAAAAGTAATACAAAAAGTAGTATTATATCATGACATTTAGAAAAGTACAATTGCAAAATAGTAGAACATGCATTACACACATTTACATAGTAGATTAGGGAAACCATTAGTACAGCATTTAAGATGGACAGAGGCAGTAGATAATGTGTACATAGTTTTAAAAACTAACAACTGTAAATCATCTGTGAGTAGTTACAAAAAGTAATATTTGAAGGATTGCAGTAAGTACAATTTGCAGTAGAGTAGAGGAGAAATAAAGTTGGAAACTGCCCTATTTGCTTTAAATACATTCATGATATTGGAGTTTTCAGAGATAGGCAGATGTACAATAGAGAAAGAGGAGTGCATACATGGCAGTGTTGATTGTCTTTGTTAGATAGCATCAACATTTATATGTAGGCAGTAATGAGAATCAGTCACAGAAGGGGGAGAGAGAGAAGAGAAATAGAAAAGTATGTACAATATTTACATTATATACATTCAAAGGTATTGGTAATATATTACTTTAAATTCAGAGAGAGGGAGCTGTGTAGGAAAACAGCATGGAGTTGAGGTGGATGTAAATGTACATGTAGAAGAGTCTTTAGCAGGTTAGGGGGGTAGAGTGCAATTACATTTCCAGTTAAGGGAGAGGTAAGAATGGAGCTGGGTTTTAAAGTGTTCAAAGTTTTCAGAAATTCTTTGAGAGGGAGGGAGGGCGTTCCATTTTTTGGCTAAGGAAAAGGATAGGATAAGCTGACCAGCTTAACATTTTGGTTTGTGTATAGAAAGTAGATTTTGGTGGGCAGATCATAGGGTTCTAGGAGGCGTGTAAGATGTTTGTCAGAGCTGGGCATATAGCTGCTTTAAAGATTAATTTGTGAGCTGTAGTGAGTTGGAGGTAGTCAAGGTGGTTGGGTAATTCTTGCCACTTTAGCAGGTGGAGTGAAGTACAGTGGTGGGAGGAGTCGTTAGATTTAGTTGCAAATTTTAAGATTTTGTTGTAACAGATTTCCAGTTTTGAAGAGATGGTAGAGGATAGGTTGGTTAGCAGGGGTGCACCATACAGTAGTGATGGTAGTAGGTAGGTAGTTGCGCGTATTTGTCTTGTAGATGGGAAGAGAAATTGAGAGTTTCTATATAGCATGCCTAGTTTCTGATGTGTTTTCTTAATATTTAGCTGAATGTGTTTATCGAATTTCAGGTGTTCATCAATAGTAACCCCAAGAAGTTTAGCAAAAGGAACAACTTCTATGGTGGTGTTGGCATGGCTGATGATATTGAAAAAGTGTTTGTCCAGGGGGAGGGTTTTTGAGGGAAAGAAAAGTAGAATTTTGGATATATTGGTGTTTGGGGAGAGGTGGTTTGTTATTGACCTTGTTAGCAAAGCAAGTCTGTGATCAGCACGGACTGTCTCTGTCCATGAGGGACATAGGTGCCACCAATGGGGTGAATTTATGATCACCTACCCAATTGTCAAGGTTGCACTTGAATAGGATCATTGGGGAGCACTGCTTCATATGCAGTGCGAGCCTATTCCAGAGGAGTGGCAATCGCTGGGAGATATATCTAGCTCTCCAGCATGTTCTGATCATGACACATTAGGTTGAGATCCCTGGAGCAAGTTATTCTTGTCCCATTTGATTTGCAGATGTCCAGAATTTCCAGTAGAACAGGGTCTGAGACTGTTCTGTAGGTCAGGCACAAGTTGTCTCTCAGCAGCCTGAATGATACTGAGTAGGTCTTGGATGTAAGGGCCTTATTTATAAGATGCACAATGTAGAATGCATGTTTTATGATTATGGACACACAGTGATCAAAGTTTAGATTACTATCAGCCTATGCTTTCAAGTTTTACACCACTGAGTTTGAGCTTAGAGGGGTGTTATGTATATCATAATTACCAGGGGTACTTCTTTGGCAAGGGGGACAATGAGACACTTTTTGTGTTATGTTTCAGTCTGTGAGTTTGGCAGCAATCAGTTGTCTGTGTCAGGCCTTTCTGTAATATGTTAACATTGTTGGGGGACTCCATATTCTTGTGCCCAGTTGACATTCATCTGTAAACTTGATAAGCCACAGGCCATCTACCTTCACTAGACTTCAGAGAAATAGTTTGCAAATAGTAGAGAACCCAGCACAGATCCTTGTGGTACTCCACTGGTAACTGGTCTACTGGTGGAGGTGGACTCTCCAACTTTGACAGTGTGCATTCGGTCAGTGAGCCAGTTGGCTACCAATCTAGTAATGTATGGGTTAATCCCTAGATGAAGGAGATTTTCTCTATGATACCTGAATGGGGGATTGTGTCAATGGTCTTAGCTAACTAAACATAAGCATTATGCCCTGGTTTCCCTCATGCAGGTTTTGAAGACATTATCAAAGAAGTCCACTATATTTCATAAGCAAGATCTACCCTTGACAACACCAAAATGGGTTGGGTCAAGAATGTTAAAAGTTACCTGTATCTCTGTGGATAGGGTCCATGATGATTATTTCCATAGTTTTGCAAATGAGGCTAGTTAGGCTTATTGGGTCAATAGTTCCCAGGGTCAGTTGCTGGATGAGTAAGCATGTTCAACTGTAAAGATAGTTCTAGTTCTGCATGTTACCAGATTAACTTGCATTGCGTATCACACAACATTTGATATTAATTTATGCAGTGTAGTTGATATATGTGTGAAAATGTACTGAGAGACCAGACTTGCAGTGCATGGGGGGAGGCAACATGTGGCTGCATTGCAAATAAGTGACATATTGATAGATATTACTTTCAGTTTGTTATGTTTCCACATGTGGTTTCATGACCTAAAGCGTAAATGGACAGTAAACACCACTAATACATGTTAATATTGACTTTGCATAATGCAGCAGGGAGTTACAGGCTTGTGCAATGATTGGAAAGTGTTTACACATGTGAGATACACATTCCCATTACTATATCTGTCTGCATGTAGTTAAGCAGTGAGTAAGTGAAAGTCACATTGCTAAAAGTCTGACAGTTAGCACTTAGTCTATAAAACACACCTACAGTTTTTCTGAATCTGTGGCAGCAGGTATAAATACATTAACACATTTATTTTTGAGCACAGATGATACTAGGTTCAAATACAGGTGTATTTAATATTTTTAAATAAACAGTGATAATGCAATAACTGGATTTCTTTATAGTACATTTGTGGCTGTGTGTTGCCATAGTGCAGCTGGGTTAAGTGGCATTGCAATGAGGTAACTACAACATTGTAAAATTGATCACCGTTGCTTGACATTGGTGCATGATGCCAAATTCTGGGCAAACATAGAGGCCAAAAAGAAAAAGGAATCTGTTGCTTATTCTGGTAATTATGTCTGTTGTGTGTGATTCTCCCCCGGATTTACTAATCTTCCATGCAGGACTAGCTTAGTCCTGCACGGAAGCGGCCGTTTAGGAGCAGAACGGCAGGGCGCCATGCATATTAATGAAGATGTGCTGTCTGAGCTCCTAATCTTCCATGGAGCATGTAAGAGTGCAGTGGGTGTGTCTGAGAGCAGAGTTCTCAGAATATAGATCACCCCAGAATGAAAAACAGCAGAAAGGCCAAAAAAATGAGTGAGACTGCTCATAGGTGTCCGCATACCCCCAGCAACATCCCCTCATGTGTTCAACAGCAATGGTAAATACAAAGAAAAATAAACATACCGTTATTTTTTTATGAATCCGTTAAAGCTAACCGTAGGTGCATAGGTTTGCTCATCCATTAGCTATGGTTAATGCAGCTTAAATGGCTGAAAAGGATAACAAGGAAGATATATGCCAATGAAGCAGTGTAACAGTAGTGTAGTGGGCAGAGCATTCGCCTTACAAGCAGGCATTCCCGGTTAGAGTCCTACTGCAGCACATTCCATTTTCCATGTCAAATCACGTTATGACCAATATTTTAGTTGCATAACCTACTAAATAACATATATTTGTGAACTGGAGTACTGCATTAAATGCAGATGTGAGGTGTCAGTGTCATAATGTTGCAAAATCCACAGATAATCACATGTGCCCCATACAGTATATGTACACAGGAATCATGGATACAAATGGAAGGTTAAATGTGTAATGAATGATAACCCCACACAGCTTCCAAATCTCTCTCCTTCCCAAGAACCATTAGATATTACTGTCTAAATCAGTGCAGTTGTAAGCAAGAGTAAGCAAGTGTAAGCACCAATAAGCACTAGCAAGTGAATTTAAGCCCGTTTGTGCAGGTGTAAGCAATGCCTACACAGGTTAAGCAATATTGAAGTTAACTCTCTGTAAGCATATGTAACAGGAGGTTAACATTGTTTGCCCTCACACAAACCCACGCAAAGCTGCTAACAACTGCTCAAAAGTGCCTTAATTACTTTGTACCCAATGGCCCTTGTTCTGCCCAGCAACAAAATAAACAGCCTTGCAGGTCTTGAACCCAGGACCCTATATACTATAGTCACAGTAGTTAACCACCAAGCCATCACAGCAGTGCAGAATGATGAAGTATCACCAAACAAATCCTCACTATAGTAAAATCAAACTGAACCTGTGAAAGGAATCAATATACAGTCATATGTTCTATAACCCACTATATATGTGAACTGGGGTACAGCAGTAAGCCCAGATGTGAGATGTAATTGTAATAGAGTGTTGAAGTCCCCAATAAAACCCAAGGATTCCATGCAGTGTAAGTACACATGAATCATGGACACCAGATATATACATATATATATATATATATATATATATATATATATATATATATATATATATATATATATATATATATATATATATATATATATGAATAATAAATCAATGCCAAAAATAAAATATAATGCAAAGTTTATTGTAAGCAACGCTAAGCATTGCACAGGCCAGCTTAGGAGGTGTAAGCAATGTGTAGGCCAGCTAACTCAATGTGCCCAGTGGTATACCCCTTTAAACAACGCCAACCTTAGGTAAGCAGGTTTGCCCATAGCTTAGCCTTTTCAAAACCAGCCAATCACGGTAAAGTGCAGGAGATTGGCCCTACTTAAACCCAACAGGTGGAAATACATCTCATAACTGGTTGTAGCTTTCCCTTGCAGGCACCATGGCAGAAAGGGGAGAGGGTGTGTGCTTCTGGGTGAAGTGCTGGGGCATCCAGGAGTCCAGAGTCATGGCGGGACTCCTTGTCAAAGACCATGAGCAGAGACTGCTGCAGGGCCCATACCAGGGTTCCCAATATAAGGCGGAAGCCTGGGACTGTCTCACCCATGACCTCACCAGTGCCACTGGCATATCCCGAACTGGTGAGCAGGTCAGGCATCACTATGCCGACCTGAAGTGGCATAAGGTGGACCTCTTAGAGCAGTGGAACAAAGAAGCTAGAATGGCAGGGGCTGTCCCAGCTGTGTGTAAGTATCAATCCCCTATGTGTGTAATAATTGCCAGCACATGTATATCAAGGATAGGTATGGCTAAATATTCCTCTTATGTCCTTCACAGCTGCAAGTGAGTGGGCCGCAAACCAGGAAGCTTATAACTGTCACCTGGAGAGGTTGCGACACAAGGCAGGTTAATAACACTCTTGCATGTACTGTTATAGGAGATTAATCTAAAAGTATTAGTAAATTAATTGCCAGTATAAAACCTGTATTGTTTAAGGCAAGTACTGCATACACTGGAGAATATGGCAGGAAGAGTCTCATATAGTTTGTATGTAAATAAAAGCATAATAGCCTGACAATAAACGTCTAACTGCTAGACTGCATGTGTATACTCTGGTATCATATAGTAATGTAGAGTTGCAATCATGTAATAGTACTGTTTTATTAAGCACTGTTACCCACACTGTGCACCATAAATAGAATGTGTAAGAATGCCTGTATAGGACTGGTGTAATCCCAAGAGGTCATTTAGTACAACTGAGAGACACATAGACAGAAAGCAGTGAAAAGGCAGACACCAAATTTCAAATAGCACATGCAACTGAGATGTGAACTGTTGTATTTTTAGCACACACAGCCATGGTTCGAATCCTGGCAGAGGTAGTAGTCTGCATACAGAATCATACCCCACAACTGTACAGATATGTCCAGAATGTCCAGTAAAGTGGCCCATATCTGTTGTCTGTCAATCTGTCCCCCTGGGAAATCAATGGGATGATCCCAGACGTATAGGCAGCAAACAGAAAATACAACTGATTGACACACATCTATCAGAACAAAGCTGGCACATTAGCAACTCCCGAAACTGTTATGAGAGTAATAAGCCAAGTATGTCCTATCTACACCCCCATGTTGTCAAGCTGCGGAAAGAGTGTGTACAGTAACAGAGTGAGATGTATGTGCATAATAGTAATGTGGAATCTGGTACTGTGTGTGTCAACATTCAAGTAGTGCTAACAAGCATTTCTCCCACAGGTCTGTCAGATATGAACCTGTGCCCAGAAATACAAGAATGATACCCTGTACTGGTACTGTTTACTTTGGTATTGTATGGCATTGTGACTGATGCAGTTGTTCTGAATAATAAGGTATTACTCATCACTGTCACCCACACTGTCCTACAAAATATAACTGTCTAGGAAATCCTGTATAAGAGTGTTGTAATACAAGGTCAGAATGCAAAACCACAAGAAAATTATAAGACAGAAAGCAGATAGGAGATATACAGCAATATCTATATATCACACACAACTTTGATGGACAGTGTTTTAGTTGTAGCAGACACAGCCATGATCTGAATCCTGGGAGTGGAAGCAGGCTGCATACACAATCATACCCCACAACTGTACAGATAAGACCAGCATGTCCAGTATATGGGCCCATATCTGCTGCCTGTCACCCTGTTCCCCTGGGAAGTCAATGGGATGATCCCAGATGTTTATTCAGCAAACAAGGAATACAACTGATTGTCACACATCTATGAGAACAAACCTGTCACTGTAGCAACTCCTGAAACTGTTATGAGAGTAATAAGCTAAATATGTCCTATCTACACCCCCATGTTGTCAAGCTGTGAACAGAGTGTGTACAGTAACAGAGTGAGATGTATGTGCATAATACTAATGTGTAATCTGGTACTTTGTGTGGCAACTTTCAGGTAGTGCTAACAAACATTGCTCCCACAGGTACGTTGGATACGAACACTGTACCGAGAAATAAAAAGATTGCTGCACTGTACTGGTACTGTTTACTCTGATATTGTATGGAATTGTGAGTGTTGTAGTTGCTCTGAATAATAAGGTATCACTGATTACTGTCACCCACATTGTGCTACATAATATAACTGTGTAGGAAAACCTATATAAGAGTGTGGTGAGTCACTAAAGATTGAAGAGCGCAATAGTCTAGATATGTCCCAGTTCACCTGCATGTGTTCAGGATATGGCCTGAGTCTGTGCAGAAAGAGATGGACAGGTATGTGCACAGCATCAACCTGGAATCTGGGAGTATGTGTAGAAACAGTGTTAACAAACATTTCCTCCACAGGTTTACCAGATAAGAGGTGTATACTGCAGGTAAAACCAGTTCATGTATAAAGATGATGACAGCCATATCACTGTCCAAACTAAGGCATTAGGGTAGTCGAGTAATACTTGTAAGATATAGATAACAGCACACTGACTGGGAAAGTAATGTGAACTACAGGAATATACTAGTTGTTAATTGGCATCTTTCTCTCCCCCCACCATATTTCCAACAATAAACTAAATACCCACCTCAACTGGTATGTAATGACTTCACTGTTTTGTTGGGACATATGTCCTATTGGTTCATAATTACTGAAATCTATTGACAGTCATGTGCTATGTTGAAATACTCTAACATTGGTGGCATAGTTGCATCAATGTACGTGCATGCTGTTGTCATTACCCCTGTGGTCCCATATATGCATGTGTTCTGTTTGCTATGCAACTGTTCCATATCTGGTGTCTAGGTTAATGGGAATATCTATGCATGCTGTTATACCTAACCCTGGAATGTGTTGACTATTACTAACCCATATATGTTGATTCACCATAAACACCATAGCACTTATGGGAATGAGGGTCCTGCAAACCCACCTGTCCCACCTCAGCCGGCAGTGCACCGGGCACTAGCACGTCTATGACCCAACCCAGGACCTCCTCATCTGTTGGTCCTGGATCACCTTCGGGTGGAACCACCTCAGGGCATGGGGCTCACCCCACCTGGGAGCGGGCACAGACAGGAAGCTGTCACCCATCCCCAGGGTCTGGGTCATGGTGCATAGAGAGCTCAATCAACAGTTTGGAGATCTTCTATGCCAGATAAAGGGCCACGTGTTGTGACTAGAAGGTTGGCTCAGCCCCCAACACAGCCACATTCGGGGCTGTGAAAGTGCAGTGGTGACTGCCTATGGGTGGGGCTCTCAGTCCCACTGTTTCTACTAGGGGGCTCATGGGCTTCTGATTTCCCAACACCCCTACCCATCAAGGTGTTTACCCCCCACATGTATCATATGCAGCCCCTGTATGCACATTGTTTGTCTTGTCTGTTAACCTACCCAACCTACCTCCCCAAATATACCTACTATCCCTCCCCAACATCCCACTCTCACCTGAAAAAAAAAAAAAGGGAATCTGTTCCCAAAAAAAATCTCAACACATACATAGCTGCCGATTTCACACACGTGTCCACTGGACACATATCATCTGGTCTAATTGGCATCACAGCATATTAATATTGTCCTCACACCTCTCTCAGGGGTTTGAGTGTCCAACTCTACCTCAAAAGTAAGTGTATATGCACAGCTGTTGCTGTAGAAGAAATGTGCAGCTATGGACCTTCCCTATACCCTCCTGCACATCCCTAGTAATTTTCCCTACTGTCTTTCCCTCTTTGTGCCCCTTTTTCACCACTTTCCTATCAACCCTTTTTTCTTTTCTTTTAAAGAAATTAGTGCGGGGGTAAGCAGGCGTAAACTTTTGTAAGCAGCAGTAAGCGGGTTTAAGCCTGTTTGCTCAGAGATAAGCAATACCTACACAGGTTAAGTAATTTAGAAGCTAATTGAGTATAAAAAACTGCAACCGGAAGTTAGCAGTGCCTACCTCTGCGCAAACCTGTGCCAACCCAATTACAACTGCTTAAAAGTGCTTTAATCACTCTGTATCAAACGGCCCTTGTTCTGCCCAGCAATAAAATAAACAGCCTCTCCAAGGATCGAAGTCAAGATCCTACAAACCGTACCGAAAGTGATTTACCACTAAGCCATAGCAGATATAAATAACCCTGCTGTTTTCACAAACATATCATCCAGCACAGTCATTCAGCAGTACAGGAAATGTATTTAAACATGTAGATGTATGTGTGTGTACATATATTAATATCTAAATAGATACATGCATATCTATATATGTAGATATATATATATATATATATATATATATATATATAGAGAGAGAGAGAGAGAGAGAGAGATATATATATATATATATATATATATATATATATATATATATATATATATATATATATAAACATACATCCATACATACCTATGGATACATCTATAGATATATATCTCTACATCTATATGTATATATATATATATATATATATATATATATATATATATATATATATATATATATATATATATATATATATATATATATATATATATATATATATATATATATATATATATATATATATATATATATATATATATATATATATATATATATATATATATATATATATATATATATATATATATATATTCATACATCTGTAAATAAAAATGGGAACATAGCAAAAACATATATGTCCACATGCATCGTTAATGGGGTTGAGAGGCCCAAACAACATACATCTAGTACGAATAGGTATCCCCACTACAGGCAAAAATGTCTTCCCTGCAATACACTACCAACTGTTGCAGATCCCATAACCTGACATGACATGGGCACAGGATGTTAACAGTACTCCATCCCACCTGTATGATACAGATATACATACACACACATATATATATATATATATATATATATATATATATAGAGAGAGAGAGAGAGAGAGAGAGATGTTACTACACATACACACACAGAGATATGTATAGGAAGATACATAGGTAGAAGGTGTTACCACCTTACCAGCTGGACACTTTATGAGCCACCCATACAAATGGCAATTGTTGCCTGCAACATACACCCACAGAGAGGTCAAAGGATATAACACCACACACAGGTTTGCATTTATGGGAAAGCTTTATTTGTGTACTTCTACAGTTGTATATGCCATGTCATATAGCTGTTTAGACACTGACATCCATATAAATTGAGTAATGCAACCGTGAAACAGTTATACTCATACAGTAGTCTGGAAAGGTTTACATATATTGCTGTCCAGGCTGAGGCCTTCAAGTAGTACAATAGTAAAGACAGACTGGCCCACAGGATACCAAACAATCAACAGTAAGTAATGCAGATGTATAGTCCAGCAGACTCTATCTACACTCTGTACACAATCCCAAGGGGATAAAGACCTCAGTTGACACCATGGGATGTATCTGTTACATAACAAGGCATAAATGACACAATTGCAATCACACTGACAACAGTCTGTATAGCAGGAGGCAGAAGGCCTCCATTTACACAAGGTAGATTGTATGGTAATGTATATCCAGATACCTTACGGCAGCTTACCCCTGATAACCCCACATGTTGTAACGACCTAGGTTAGTAATGGTGCATCCCCCCAGACTCAATAATACAGGGCCATATACCACTGTTACATACACTGGCATCTGGAGTGCATAAGGGCACACATGTATTGTGAAGGTGAAGCCCACACATATATGGACCCAACCCAACAGTATGTGTAGGGGACAAATCAGCAGTGGACTGATGGCAGGAATGGAAGCATGACATACTCACAGCCCACTACATAACAACCCCTGACAGCATGTCATATGTGCAAAGCCTGGCATGTAGGTGGAGGACAGAGGTTGGAACACAGGCCCATATGTGTAAAACTATTGTCATACACTAAGCAAGTCACTGATGTTACAGGATAGTCTGCAACATACCCTTAGTCAGGAATATGAAGTTAGAAACAGAAATGGATGTAGCCGTGTACAGATAGCACTCAACACATACACTGCCAGTGATATATCTGACACAAGACCTGTGTGGCGGACAGACAAAACATAATAGGCACATATTTGGCCATCAAGAGTATAGGACAACAGTTGAGAGCTATGCAGACAGACTGCATTCCAGGTTACACTAGTAAATGCACACAAACCCTGTAACACCAGTGCTATACAATGCATACAACAACACTACTCACATTCTGTCTGTAGTTCTGGAACCTTCTACAAATATGTAGCTGGCCAGAGTGCACAGGTTCTCCTGTAAGAGGTATTGCTACCTGATGTCTGTAACACTGAAGCCTACACACAGAAAGGATGTCCATCATACAGGAAAGGTAAAGGGACCATGCCCACATGATGTAGGGATTTATAGTAGTTGGTTGCCATGACAGTGGTAATTGGAAGTACTACACAGCATGCTGCATGCAGGTAGCAAGTGGAGGACACTGATTGGTGCAGAGGCCATCACCTAATCATGTGCATCACCTACAAATTCCATGTTGCAATCTATGCAAAGCAGCTCATTCCATTTACTGGAGAGAAACTGAGAGTGAGAGATAGAGAGAGAGAGTGTGTGTATAAGGCACAGAACAAAAAAAAAAAAAAAGAAAAAACATCCAGAAGAGTCTGTATTACCATAACAGGTATGTGAAGTATATATGTATGTAATAGACAACAGTACTGTGTCCATAATAATGGGATAGATGATGTGGAATGATTTATATGTGCCTTCAGGTGTTGTTGTAATGATGTTCAGCTGAACAACTGCTAAGGACAATAGAGTCCATCCCTGTGGGTTGTGGGCCAAACCCGTCAACTGTGCAGAGCAGCACTGACTAAGATGTAAACCATTATACTGTGTGTTGTGTAATGGGAAGTACGTATATTATGTGGCCAATAGCTGGTGGTGGAAGTAATGCCATTATGATGGAAACATGGGATCCACAGCCCACCCCTTGCAGGATACTCTTGTTAATCTGTACTGTAGCATGCAGTAATCCCACAGGTGTGTAATAGGGTTACCTGCAATCTGGCCCTACATATACCCCCTAATGTCAGGCTGTGTCCATATGTGGCACCTTTCCGTGTTGTAGCAAGGCAGAAAAGTGCAACTGTGCAGGAAGGTGTTGTGAGATTGTGGATCTGATGTCTGAATGTACTCCACATATAGGTATGCATATGTGTACATATATACATATATATAATATATATAAATAAATATATATATATATATATATATATATATATATATATATATATATATATATATATATACATGTATGTCCACAAATATACAGATATCCATGTTTAGACATATATATGAGCACATATATACATCACATATATCTACACATATATAAATATGGTGACCCCTAACTGGGAAAAGCCGAAAGACACAACAACAACCTATATGCATGTCTACATATATACAAATGCACACACAAACATATATAAATGTAAATACATGTCCCATATAGTACTACCACAGTGCTGCATGCTATGTGAGAGAAAACAGCATGCATAGCAATACATACAGATATCTACAGCTGTCAGTGTGTGCAACATGGATGGGTATGTCACATGTGAACCCCTTGTTGGGACCACATTGCCCTTGTCTGTGAAGTATGGAATCAGAATATGGGAATATGGGGAAGTATGGCAGGTATAGTTGCGGCGGTGGTCAGGGTTGGTAGATATAGGGGACTGCCTACAGGGATGGTATGTGACACATGTGGTGGGTAAACACCCTGGATGGTATGTGTGGTCAGTGATGTGGATGCCCCATGGGCCCCAATATGCACACAATGTGAACAAGCCTCCTACCCACTAGTACTCACAACAGCAGTCCATGTCCTGAAGGTGCCTTGCCTGGAGGCTGAGCAGGAGGAGCATGTGGGCCCTGTGAATGTGCACTGGGTGCTTCAGAGTGATGTAGCACATCCCACATGTGTCTGTGGAGCCCATTATGGAACAGACCATAGACCTGACCTCTGGGGACAGGAACATGTCTGTTTGTGCCCCCAGGGGGGGACAACATCTCCTGGGTTGGTTTCATCTCACGGTATTGCTAGACTAGTACATGAGGAGGTCCCAGGGTGGGACACAGATGTGATGTGGCTGGATAACATGGGCAGATGAGTTTGGAAAGGTGGTTCTGCTGGCCAATTATACATATACATGCTATTCTGTCACTGTTATAGAACATATGTTGGCAGTAATAGTCTACACAATCCCAGAAAATGTCCAACAGCATGCATAGAGAACTGCAATAACTCAGTATGTCAGATGTGCAGCACACACATAGCAAGAATACCACAGGCATATATGGAACCATTGTGGCCCTGACAATGGCATGCAGGTGAATAGTTTGTAACAGGCCAGCAATGATAGTGTCCACACAGGGAACATGGCTACAAACACATTGCACAAAGTGTGGTACAGTAAAATATCTGCCCCACTGTTAGGTATGCTGTAGCCATACCTATTGAGTTGTGTGTATGGTTTGTTGTCACTGATATGGTGGAGGGATGACAGTGATGTGTATTAAGTACTGAGGTAACCTTGCTGCATGACTTGCTCACACCCGTGTCCATCTTTATGTCTTTCAGGCACAATGTCTCATGGAAGGCTGCCAGCCTACACAGCAGCAGAAAATGACATCCTGCTGGATGGACTTATTCATCATTATGTAACCTTGTTTGGCCAGGCTGGCCATGATCAGCAGGAGCAGACCGCCCTGTGGAATGACCTAATACACAGGGTCAGTGATGTTGGACTGCACAACTGCAGTTATGAGCAGGTCTGGCTTCATTGTTCTGACCTGCTTCTCAGTGCCTGTCGGCATGCTGCTGCAGTCTGGGGGGATCATTTTGTCATGAGGGGGCCATGCCATCCATCCCCCCATACATGTGGAGCTCCTGGCCACCCTCATGGCACCTGCCCATCTGGGCAGCCACCAACCACCAGACACCTTTATGGAGGTGGGTGCCACCCACACACTGGCCGAGGAGCATGCAGATAAGGCCACAGCGTACATCCATAGACCACTGTTGCATATACATCCACATCGGTACAGGTAGATCATGCATATCTGACATGTCATGGATATATTTTTTTTGCTGCATTGTGGTGATAAACAGATGTCCATATGTGGTAGTATTGTGGAAATGTACTGTTGATGTATTGTAATACTGCACCCACCCTGTAGCACTTCCACAGTTGTGGCCATTGTCTTTGCATCTCTCACCCTCTTATCTAGGTCCCTCTGGGATACCACCAAGGCAGCAGCCTATAGCTGGTGAGCATGGTTTACGTAGATGCTTGCCAATACAACGGGCATGTAATGGTGATGGTATATTCTATGATCACATCTAACACACCTACCCATAATGCATGCTGTACATGTGCACACATTTTTGCTGTGAAATGCACGGCATCACAGGGGTGACCATGATGGGGTATTGGAAGGGTATGTCAGACACCTGCATGATAACTAACATCCTGTCATTGCTGAATGTGTCCACAGGGAGTAACATAATGGTGGGAGACATGGCCTACAGTAGGGACATGTTTGGAACAACATCCATATACAGTTCAACACCAGTGTATATACCTGTAGGACAATGGCAACTTCTGCAGAGATACACTCCGGCAAAAGGCATCACAGTGGTCCACATTATCAGCTGGGACATTATAGCTGCACTGGTGGTGTTCAGTGTATGAGACACTGCAAAGTGACACACGTGTAGGGCTTACTTGTCATGCATCTGCAAAAAAAGGCTGAAGGAGGGGTGTCAGCATGACACACCAGTGCACTGCCGCAGGTATCCTAAGGATGCTAAGGATGGCTGTATCTGCACATAGTCCAGTTCAGGACCTGTGAAAGCCGTAACCCTACCCCCACAGCAATAGTGATGTCAGTGTGTGAACACCAATGGATGTGCACATGAGTAGACTTTGCAATCATGCAGAATAGGGGGACATGCGTAGGGCAAACTGAACATACACTGGTAAATGCAGATGAACCAAGCTGGTATACCCCTGCCAGGAGTAGTGACTGCTGTAGTACACACAATAAGAGGTGCGGCAAACCATCATGATAAGGGTGTGCACACATATGCCCACATGGTGTGTATGCATCGTGGTCAGCATCTGCACACCTAACACATTCCGTAGACACTGTATGTAAAAGTACAGGACATATGTCAAATATCGGGCTCATGTACTGTTATGATATGCTGTGATGTGGTCCCATGGCAGATCAAGGATGGGGGCATCATATCAATAAGGTTGTGTACACCCCCATAGCCATAGTATGCTCTGATGGTTGTCAGTGTAAGAGTTTTGGATTGGTCATACATGATCCGCTGATGTTGAGAGCTGTGAATCAGACATCAGGCATTCACAAATGACATCTGTCCACATATCATCCCAGGTATGTGTTGCTGGAAAACATAAGAGCTGTGAGCATTAAAGCTGACATAACTGACACAGTAGTACACATTCGGCAATGGGTTGTACACCTGTGAGGTGTGGTGCACAGTACATGGCAGGGTGCAGAACAGGTGCACAGTAATACCGTGTTCATGGGTGCAGTGGTATCCAGTGGAAGGTGCTTCACCTAGTGACACAGCACATGCATCACACACATGGATACTGTTGCTAGCATGGATTGACTATAGCTGCACTGCATGCTGTTGGGTACCATATGTTATGCGTGTTGACAGAGGGTAATAGAAGGACTGTGTGTACTATCATTGTGCAACCTCACCTGTGTGTGTGTGTGTGTGTGTGTGTGTGTGTGTGTGTGTGTGTGTGTGTGTGTGTGTATGTGTGTGTGTGCATCCTCGTAGGTAGTTAGTTTGTCTGTAGGGTCACTCTGGTGAAGTGGAGGGTGATTGATGCATGCAGGATGCTTGTGTGCATGTGTGTGGGTTTCTGTGGCTGGCCATGTATGCACATATGTGATTGTGGGGTGTTCATACAGCAGTACCTCCCTCTGGGATCATGCAATGCATGTACATGGATAGCCACATTACACATCAGCAATACTTGTCATGTGTGTAATCACAGGGCCGCTGATAGTATAATGGTCTGTAGCATACAACAGGCATTGAGATGGAAGGCAGAAACCAGGTACACCCCTAATATCGCATTCAGCAGACAGGTCACCTACAACCCACGTATGCTGCACTACAGATGCATTGGGGAAGTACTACTCAATACCAGGGAGTGTATCCAAATATTACAGTTGTCACATAATAGGCTGATTGAGCAGCATATCTGGCATGTACTGAGCATTACATACACATGACACACAAGTGCGTGATATTATAGATAGAACATAGTAGTCCACACATATAGGGGCCATGCTCATGATGTCCGGACATACACAGGGTGAACACCAAATGACAGCAGTGAGGCCATTTAAAACCATTACACACAAGTCAGGCAGGTAATGTAGTAACAGGTCTTGTGTTGTGACCACATGTGTAGGCAATTAGAGGTCTGATATGTTAATACATGGTATCAATGTGTGTATGCTAACAAGTGTGATGTAGGATGGGGTACACATGGACATATACGTGAGACTGTCTGTAAAGTCACAGACAGGTAGGTATTATAGAGGTGTGTGTGTGTGTGTGTGTGTGTGTGTGTGTGTGTGTGTGTGTGTGTGTGTGTGTGTGTGTGTGTGTACTGTTAGGCAATGCTGTACAGGTTTTAATTTGCATTTATTGTTTTCCCCCACAGGTGGAGAGGTGGGTCAGTGTCCCTCCTGCATTCAATCTGATGTTGCTGTCCATACAGACACTAAAGATGATGATAGTACTGTTGAGGCACAGATGGGGTTGTCAGGGGCCGACACTGTGCCATCATTTGACATCCCCATTTTGCCACCCCAACCCCACACACAGTTTCAGTGCCTATACACACCCCATCACCAGTGGCCATAGCGGAGGGACAGCTGGTGTTTGCTGGCTGTGCTCAGGAAAGTGTGGTAATCATGCCTATTGTGTCTGGTCACAGCAGGCATAGCCAGATGTCTGTCAGGGCACCACATAGAAAGATGTCTCAAAGTGCTCATGGTTGGGATGCTGGACATCATGCTCCTGGCAGAGGTGACACAGCTGGTACCAGCAGGTGCATAATTTGGGCTGTCATGGTGGCACAGGCACGTATGGAATGTTACACCAGACAGAGCCTGAGGCTGCAGAGGGCTGTTGTCACAGCTGTAAGAGACATCCATAAACTGTCTGGTGCCATTCATGCTTATACTGAGCTCATGGATAGATCGCATGGTGAGATGATGACCCTCATCGTCCGTGGTGTGTCCGTGCTTGAATATATGGTGGGGGTACGGTGATGGCCACGTGGACGTAGGCCAGCAACACCAACAACTGGCAGTCAACGTGGAAATGCTAGGACACCAAGGGGCTCCCGTAGTGGCAGTACCAGACCCAGCAGTGCAGGAGGTTGCTGTCCACACCAGACCACAGCAGGCCACGTGCATGTGGTCCTGGCCAGTCCCAGGAAGGGCCTGGTACCAGCAGACATTTGTCATCAGCAGGTAAGAGTAGCACATCGAGGCCTGTACCTGGGGTTCCTTGGGGACAGTTGCTGTTTCTCATATAGAAATGGGAGAAATTTAGCATCATATTTCAATCATTATAAACAAAGTTGTCCTATACTAAGGGAGAAAAATCAAAGTACCATTGAAGCGGGGTTTGTTAAGGGGAGCCATCCATGTGGACATTGTAGGCATTGTTGTAGAATGCTGAAAAATGTGTGCTTTAGTAGTAAGAATACTAGCATAGCATTCGGGATTCCTTTTTTTGTCAATTGTAGTTCGGAATGGGTTGTTTATTTAGCAACGTGTCAGTGTTCAGCCTTATATGTTGGACAAACGTCCAGGGCTGTGAGACATAGAATATCTGAGCATATGAGTGAAATTAGGAACCAGCGTGACACTAACGCTGTTTATAAACACACTTTAACTCACAAGACAGCATGCTTTCAATTTACAATTATAGATAAAATCATCGGTTTGCAACAAAATAAATCTTTGTGGCATGAATTGCTCATTGTTAAGGAGAAAAAATGGATAATCAAACTAGGAGGGCTTTTTGCACTTGGGTTAAATGAACATCTGTGATTGGCCTTTGGATTGATGACACATTATAAATTGGGTGTATTTTTTGGGTGGTTTTTCACATTGATAAAGGCTCTGTAATACACAAGCCGAAACCGGTCTGTTTGATACCCTTTAATTATTTTTATTTTGGCCTCCATGGTCTGCTGGTCATATAGTTGGTTTACACTGTGTTTTAGGACCCTGCAGATGCCTTACTTGCAGAGGCTTTCTTTGGGATTGCTGTACCTGGACATGCCCATGGAACCCCTGGCAGGCACAGTCCATGTGTCCGTGGCCGGAGGCAGTGAACTGCACACCCTGCCAGGTATGGTCTGCAGCTGTCCATAAATACCTGTGTAGGGCAGCCACATGGCAGAACTGTATGCATGCATACCCACACACTATACAAACACACCTAGGACAATCCCATACCTACACACACCACAGCACCATGCCCAGCTCACTGCAGTATACCCCTCACCCACACACATGGCATCAAATGTATGGCCCACCCTCAGCCTCTGGCAAACCAACACCACACCCTGTGCATATGATGATACCTGTGCCACATCCTTGTCATCCATACCATCAATGCAGGGACAGGCTAATATGGTTCTGATGCACACAGTGACTGTACCACAGTGTACCACAGTACTGCATTGTAACATGTTGTAAGGAGTAAAGTGTAATACATATATGGCAGGTAGTGTAGCCATCCAGCAATAATGCATTATAGCTGTTAGTAACACTGGTTGATTGTGGTCCCTATAATAGTATCCATTTGTGCTGTAGGTGTGCATGTGTCAGCATGAGGATGGTCTGCAGTCATATTCCACAAGGGGGTATGGCACTGTGGTGACACCATGGCAGTGACATATCTGGGGTACAGTTGAATACATGTCACAGGTTACTAAAACAGTTATTGCCTGTGCCACATGGACAGGTAACCCGCTGGGGTGTGTATACCCTGTAACCTGATGTAGACCCATCCACATACATGCACACTGTTACTTGGCAACACTGCGACTAGACCTCTACCTAGCTATGTAGTGATACTGAAGTGTGTGGCTTACATTGCACACACCACACAGCGTTTAGTGTGAGGTGTGTCCCAGGTTACATATTACATGCAGAACATCCCCAGACATGTACAGTATGCTAATGGGGGATTTAATGGATGTATATGGACAATACATAGTGTGACATACCTTCATATACACATTAACAGACACATAACAGGCAGACACACATCCAAGAGACCAGAGCCTATCGCTGCTAACTAACTTGTCCGTGAGTTCAATGTGTTACAGGTAGGTGGCACAGAGCACATGCATAACTGGCCTGAATTGTGGTATCAGTTACCTGTATGGTTGATGGTGACAGTGGTAACAATAACGTAGTACATGGGACATATACCGAGTGTACCTTGGAGTAATGACAGTGTACACAGCACCCACATCCCGCACCCACATCTCCAAGTGGATATTGTACTCCCTGAAACCCATGATGACACTCTGCCATACCCACAATCACACATAGGCCGTGACTGTGATACAACTCATAGTATACCCCAACAGTGGTACTACAGGGATATGCATCTAATGCACATGCCGCACACGCAGTAGGGTGTTGCATTGTCATGCCTCACCTATGGGCAACAACAATACTATCTGTACTACTGTGTGGCAATGGGTATTGTAATAGGAGCATGTGGCCTCAGAATGATGTACCCTACAAATATACAGACATGCACACATACACACACATGCTAGAACACAATGGGTATCCCATCCCTATCAACCCATTTGTACAACACTGTTGTGCTGGTACTGCAAGGCTTGTGTAGCTGGTATAAGGAGGAGCTTAACAGAGTACATGTAATGTCCCATACAGCAGCAGCCATAACTGACTATGACAATGGGTGTTGCATTGGTTGTGAAGGCTCTCATGGAATTTCCAAGTACAGGTGTGCTAACTCACAGACACTGCTATACTCAGTCATGCACACGTACACATGTGTCAGTACAGGGGTGCATCGCTGCAGGTGGTCATAGCTGTGTACCTAGCTGTTGTCCAAGGAGAGATGGGTTGTGTAGGAGTTGAATGTAGAGTGGTATCCTTCCACCTGCCAGGTGGCAGCAGGCAATATATCAACAGACACTACTGTGGTGACCCTCAGGGTGAGAATGACATGCATCAGCCAATCCTCCAGGTGCCTCCTGCACATAGCCACTGGTGTGATCAAGTTGACATGTATGCAACATGCATTACAGCACATGGTTAGTGTCTGTGAAAGAGACCTGTACCCAAGCATGTTCTGTTGACTGTGGTAGTGTAGTGAAGGTACCCATGCCATGTGGTGCATACAGGGTGACATCTCCTATATGTGCCAGTTCTTACACAGCTGGGCAGACATGTCAGTGTCAATCAAACGTAGGTTGACTGTACATATCCCAGCTGGATACCTGCCATCTGCACATCTGTACAGGGACAGACAGTCATCTGCTTGGCAAGTAGCTATGCAGTAGGATGAGTGTGTTGACAGATAGACATTTGACAACAATATGTATGCCATAACTACATGTCAGAAGCCCTCACTAACATGTGCTGTCCAGACAGTAGTCTGCAGTTACATTCCACATGTCAGATCATTACCCAGTAAGGGGTATATACTGTGACACAGCTCACACACCAGGGATACAACAGGGAGGGCTCAAAGTCCAGCTATGCCTGCAGGTGTTCCTGTTGTCAGTACTACATTCAGCACTCTGCTCTTGTCTGGGTATGCATTGTCAACAGTAGTACTACCATGATCCACTACATGCCATTGTGACAGCATGTACCCTGGGCTACTACCCCTGTATGTAACACATTCACACAGATAACAGTGATGTACAGGCCTCATATATGTCTGTATCTCACACGACACTCACACCCCTTGTTACTGTAATGACAGCACATAGGCGCATGTATTGCACATGACATTACATACACTTACTACAGATGTCATTACCCTGCTATGTTATCAGACTAGGTGGTGTGAACTGGTTACCAGGGCTAGCCATGCTTAGCAAGTATCAACATTGCTGCAATATAACAGCTGAGCTGATTTGTGCACTGGTAAGTGAAGCCTACCCTGTGTAAGCACCCGGACATTTACCCATAGCTTAGCACCGCTTAGCTTTGTGCAAATCCACACAAATGCACTTAAAGCTGCTCAGAACTGCTTTAACCACTCTGTATCCAACTGCCCTTGTTCTGCATAGCAACAAAATAAACAGCTCTTGAACCCAGGACCCTTTACACTAAAGTCACAACACTTAACCACTACGCCATGACCACTGTGAAGACAGCTATTGTTTTACCATTATAGCTGTCAATACACATATTGAGTAGTACTGAACAATTGCCTTTACTTCCACAATTGTGTAGTACTTGTTTTTAATATGACTGTTGCATCACATATGTTATTTTATCATAATGTACACATAGCAGATACATACGGTGAGATACATCTGGGAGGGTATACACAACTGTGAGGTTTACCCATGACAGGAAGTTGGATATATACATATAATAGGTTGATATATGTCTATGTGTACATACACATGTATACTCATACATATGTCTGCATACACATCTGTATAGTGCAACATATATATGGCCATGTGTACATCTCTTTGTATGTACACACACACACACACACACACACACACACACACATATATATCTATCTATATATATATATATATATATATATATATATATATATATATATATATATATATATACATATATATATATATATATATATATATATATATATATATACAGATATATGTATATATAGCTATATATGTATGCACATCCTATGTGTACAGATATGCCTATTTATGTGGGTATATATGTAGATATCTATAACTATATGTGCATACATATCTATTCGGATATACCTATTACTGTCCATATATATATGTACATATCCATACACATATGTGCATATGTATCGCTATCTGTATATGTGTGGACATATATTGCTCTGTATATGTATATATCTGAGTGTTTTATATATATATATATATATATATATATATATATATATATATATATATATATATATATATATATATATATATATATATATATATATAGGTTCATAGGTTCATAGGTTGGTACTAGGCTATCGGCCCTAGGGTCTATGCAAGCCTAGCCATAACAATTCCCTGGATATTTCTCTCACAATATTTACTTCTCTGGACCCTTGTCTAGCAGGGCGACTGACATGATCCCCGGGTGAATTTCCTATCTCCAATCCAATCATCAAGGTTCCTTTTGAAGAGGGCCAATGAGGCACGCTGCTTGACATGTATAGGCAGTCTATTCCAGAGTATGGGGAGTCTCTGGGTCAGGAACCTATCCCTCCAGCGTGTTTTGTTCATTGTGATGACAAGGTTTAGATCCCTGGAGTGTGTGGCTCTGAGGGATTGGGATTTCTTTAACTGATGCATGTCCAACAGTTCAGGGTTTGACATGGCCTTGTATGTTAAGCAGAGATGACCTCTGAGTAGACAATATGCCACAGAGTATAGCTGGAGTTTTTTTAGATGGTCAACATATGGCATCTGCTTTAGGCCTGTGATTCTTTTAGTGAGGTACTTCTGTGGCCTTTCCAGCTGTTGCAGATGTCTTGTGAGGTACATACCAAACGGGGCATTATAATCTATAATGGGTCTAATGAGGGATGAGTACAGTGGGACAATGACCTCCTTTTTTTCTAGATGAAAAGCCCTTAGTGATGAGGTGTGCCACATAGAAGGATATCCTGACTATTGTGGTGATGTGGTTATCGAAAGTGAGGCCACTGTCCACCTGTTTCCCTAAGTCTCTCATCACACTTGCAATGTTTAGTGTCCTGCCACCTATGTGGTAATTCATGGGTACATGTTTTTTTCCAAAGGGGATAACTATACATTTCTTGGCATTAAGCTTGAGCCTATGGCTCTGGCACCAGGCATCTGTTTCTGTAAGGCCCTTTTGTAGAATATCCACATCATTTGGGGATTCAATAATGGCTCCCAGTTTGCAGTCATCTGTGAACTTTGTTAGCCAGAGTCCCTTAGTGTTGGCCTGTACTTCAGAGAAGTAGATGCCAAACAAGAGTGGTCCCAGGACTGAACCCTGAGATACTCCACTTGTCACTTGTCTGGAGCTGGATTTGGAGTCAGCTACTTTTACTATCTGGATTCTGTCAGTAAACCAGTTGGCAACCCATCGAGTGACGTAGGGATTTATGCCCATCTTAGTAAGTTTATCTATGATTCCAGAGTGGGGGATGGTGTTGAAGGCCTTGGCAAGGTCCAGATTGGCTGTGTGGACTGCCTTACCCTCATCCAGAGCTATGGAGACTGATTCAAAGAAGTCAATCTGATTCAGGAGACAAGATTGGCCCTTCACAAACCCAAATTGAGTGGGGTCCAGTGTTTGAAGGTTGCCAATGCCTTTGTTTATAAGTCTTATTATAATGCATTCCATGCTCTTGCAGATCAGGCTTGTCAGATTGATGGGACGGTAGTTCCCGGGATCCAAGGTGGATCCTCTCTTGTGGAGCGGGATAATTGTAGCTGTGCGCCACTCAGTGGGCACAAAGCCTGAGGTGAGGCTATGATTAAACATGACACTTAGGTGAGGTGCCAGTTCATTTTGTAGTTCATGTAGTACACAGCCTGGGATGTCATCTGGTCTCATGGATGCTGTATTCTTAGCTTTGGAGAGTGCGGTTTCTACCTGTGTGGCCGTGATTACCGGAATTTGGCAATCTTTTGGTATTGAGATGGGCCCTTTAAGGGGTGAGAGGGGGGGTGAAGTTGGCACTAAATCAATCTGCCAGGATATCGACAATATCCTTGGGATCAGTATATTTTATGCCATTCTGTTGTAGCTCAGAGCAGATCTGAGCATTGCCATTTAGATTTTTGACATAACTATAGAATGCCTTGTGGTTGTCTTTGGAATCTTTGGCAATTTTGTTTTCATAACTAGCTTTTGAGGATTTTATGAGGGATCTCAGCTTCTTACTGAGGCTGGTGAGGGAGTTTTTTGCATCCTGGGATTTTCCTCTTTTCTGCAACAGTTTTTTCCTTCTGTTGTATAGTTTGTTTATAGCAGGGGACCACCAGATTGGCTTCCTTTTTTTTGGAGAAGAGCATCTTGGTTCTGTTTGGGATGGCACGATTCCTGCAAGAGTGGATGTGCTCGTACAGTGCCTTAGTGTAAGATTCTGCAATCAAACCTCCAGATCCCGTCTGTGTGGGTGTCATAAAATTTGTCACTTCTGACTTCAATAGCATGAAGTTAGCTTTGGAGAAGTAGTTTTCCCAGTTAATGGCAGGGTAGTTGAAATCACCCAGTATTAGAGTGCTTGGTTGCATCTTAATATTTTCCAATATGTTTAGAAAGGTGTAGTGAGAATCTTGGGGCATGGTGTGGGATCTGTAGCAAGCTACAATTTGGATTGCAGTCTTACCTAGTGTTAGTTGCACCTGGAGAATTTCAGATGCATTGTGTTGGGCAACTAGCCTGGAGGTGTGAATATCCTTGGTGAATATGGACACTCCTCCAACTGTAGTGTTTCAGTCTTAGTTTTGTGGCCAAAAAGTGTGGTAAAAATTGTAGCCTGGTATTGCAGGCGTGCTCTCTGGAGCCTTGAACCAGGTCTCAGTTACTGCACAGATATCGATGTTCTCCATTTTTAGGAGTGCCTCGAGAGAGTGCATTTTGAGGTTTCGACTTCTAGCATTGAGTAGCATTACCTTCAGATTTTGCATGCTTGTATCTGTTAAGGTGGTGGTTTTATCCTTTGAACCTTACCTAAAAAAGGCACTATAGGGGTGGCAAGAGCTTTAGCCACTAACCTGAATCCCAGGGGTGACAGGTGCAGACCATCTCTGACAAAGCATCATGGTTTGTCGATCATGTCTTTCCAGGCAGACAAATACTGGATCCCCTTTGAATGACACCGGAAGCTTATCCAGTTGTTGAAGTTAATCATTTTGTCCTTATATTGTGGTATCATTCTGGGTGAAGGCAGGATGCTACTCAGGGCTAGGGTCATACCTGCCTGGGTCATATGATCCAGGAGCTCTTTCATGTCTCTTTTCATGTAGTCCGGGGAGGTACGTCTCAGGTCATTCACTCCAGCATGAACAATGACAGAGTCGTATTTGTACTTATTGTGGAGTGACTTCAGTGCATGCGTTATGTGGTAGATCCTGGCACCCGACATGCAGCTGACTGTAATTTTCTCCTTGTTCAGCCGGGTGAGTGGGACATCAGTGTGCCTGACTATAGAGTCACCTATGTCTAAAGTGTTGTGTACATTGTCTTGCCTTAGGGTCTGTTGGTGGGTGGCACACTGGTGTTGTGAGCTATGTGTCACTTTGGTTGTGACTGGTGTTTGTTTGTGTTTCAGCTTCTGAGGTCCTTGTTGCTTGGGCAGGTTAATGTTAAGGGCCTCCACATATGTGGGTTTAGTGTTGCTATGTGTGGGTGTTGATGGTGTGGGTTTTAAAGGGCTATGAGTTATATATATGGGCTATGAGTTTTATATATATATATATATATATATATATATATATATATATATATATATATATATATATATATATATATATACATGTACATATACATATCCATCTATGTATGTCGATATGTATATGTGTATATATCTATACAGATATATGGATAATTATATATACATATATGTTCACCATATGTCCGGAACATGGAGTGGAGCCCTATCTCAGCCCCAATAGTCCCAACCTCTTAGTGCAAGGGGATGTCAGGTATGTATTGCAGGTATATTTGTAAACTATTCTTGCTGTAATAGGGATTGTCTTCACAGACATGGTGTGTGTGGGAGGTCACATCTGTTTTTAACATGTGCGCCACTGGCTACTGACAGACATCCTAAGGACATCATAGTACAGTACCACTGCTAGCACAGTAATGCTCCTGTGGACTACAGCAGAGATATTGCCAATATATGTGGACAGTCTGACACACTCTGGTCAGTCCAGAGGTATACAGAGAACACCTTAGTGCAAGACATGTGGACCAAGCCTGACAATGTGGATGTTAACAGCCATGTAGATGGGTATGGGTATGGATAATTATATATATACATATATGCTCACCATATGTCCGGAACATGGAGTGGAGCCCTACCTCAGCCTCAATAGTCCCAACCTCTTAGTGCAAGGGGATGTCAGGTGTGTATAGCAGGTATATTTGTAGACTATTCTTGCTGTAATAGGGATTGTCGTCACAGACATGGTATATGTGGGAGGTCACATCTGCTTTTATCATGTGCACCATGGGCTTCTGACAGACATCCTAAGGACATCATAGTACAGTACCACTGCTAGCACAGTAATGCTCCTGTGGACTGCAGCAGAGATTTTGCCAATATATGTGGACAGTCTGACACACTTTGGTCAGTCCAGAGGTATACACAGAATGCCTTAGTGCAAGACATGTGGACCAAGCCTGACAATGTGGATGTTAACAGCCATGTAGATGGGTATATCACGTAAATACTGGTATACATTTGCCCTCATAGGTTATGCATTTACACAACCCTGTCTGTCCTGACACATAATAACCGCTGGTACAGAGGTGCCATGGCCACATACTACCCACTAGTTAGTGACATTAATCTGTACAGCATCCCACTGCTTTGCCTAACTTACATGACTGCTCTGGTGGCCCGGAAATAGTACATCTGGCAAGTATCTGGACATGACATCTCACTGTGTAAGTACACTAAGCTGCTAGGCATGTAACAAAGCACTGTGCAGGCTACAGGCAGACTGCCACAACACTGGCCTACATTTCCTATGGGGGACTACACATGTACCTGCATATATAGCAGACTCTACAGGCATGTCACAGCACAGAGTAATGGACACCTGTGTAAAAGTGCATAACCACAACCAATGTGAACACCACCACAGCCATATATGGTAAGCTAGCGTAATATTACAGTATATGGACTATCTGATCAACACCATCCTCATATGTGCCACTTGCACACTAACCCTATATATACTGGGCCGCTACACAGTGTGCTCCGATGCCTGTCTATGGTATGGGACATGTGTGTGTTTGGCCCTACAAACATGTAAGCCAATAGGGTAACATACAGTGGAGCAGAATGTAACATCAGATAGAACAGGACCAAGAACAATGACATCTACCACAGTCTGTGCACAGGCCAAGGTATATATTCACAATACACACACTGTTGACAATCACCATAAGTACACAGACCTCAGTACTGTACACACAAGCACAGAATACCCAGGTTATGTCCTCAGATATAACCCCTACTATACATAACATGTGTAGCAGTCTGATATCTCACTGGCTTGTTGTCAGATATGTCAATAAATATGGTGTACAGAACATATGCACCTCTTACTGCATGACATATGTACAAAGGTTGACAGAATTGTGGCTGGAGGCACAAACACAGGGCTAATATTGACATGTTGCTGTGATGACCTCATACATTTACTGTTGTAACAGGGTTTGTTGCAACATTTGTCCTATGGGGGATTTGAAGTCAGTAACTCTCACGGCTGTCACCATCTACTGACTGCAATCCTCACACTACCTTCTGCAGTTCACAGATAGGAGCTCTGTGGGTAACACAAGAAACAAAAGGCACCACACACTGCCCAGTCTGCAGATGACTCTATAGATGGGGGTTTCCTTATAAACATAGCACTGATATGACAGGCATTGACATTACTCCAAATGCAGTATAGCAGCACTTACAGTCTGTAGTCAAGTCAAGCATATCCCCCTCCTGTGTGTTGCCCTGTTTCCAAATTGTATGTTGTTAGAGGTAAATCCCTAATCCATCTGTGATGCCGTTTGCCAAACAACAGATCTAGTATCTGCTCACCGTGAATGAAAAGGCCCAACACCAACATGATGTTCCTAGATCTTGGAATTTGTTTCCATGAAATTGGCCATGGAAATGTTACCACAGCTGTTCCACATGCAATCAGCTAGAGGAGGGCTGAAATTCATGCAGAGGCCATCAGCTGATATGAGCATCACTTGCAATACAAGTGTTGCTGCCTAAGCTAAGGGCATACCCAAGCCACAGGGCTCCAATCTGCTTACCGTATGCCTGACACCCCCCCATGATGTCAGCTAACTCCTAGGCTTGCACCAAGCTATTCCTGCTCTTACACTGTTGGGTGCCGACTAGCATGCAGGGTAAATCTGGGATTCACTATCATTGCCCTCATTTGCATAGGATTGCCTCCTAATGCATAGTTACATGTCCCACACTGAGCCTCCCCCCTTAGCAACGACTATTCACTGGCCATGTTGTCTTCTGCCTGCCATTGAGTATAATGGCAAAATAGTGATTTTTGGTTAGAATGCTTATTTTAGGGTTTTTTTCATATTTTCCTTCCAATCCCATTTGTGTGCCACTGCCCTATGCTTTAACAGCCGAGATCAGCAAAAAAAAAATAAAAGTTGATTTTTTTTGTTTTGCAAGTGTTTTCTATGTCAATGGCCTTATAGCTGGCCATTGGTATGCTTTATACATGATATCCACCCTTAGTCTGGATCTGTCATGATTCCATTTTGTAATTTGCAGAAATGTACTCCGTTACTGGCGTAGTACATTTCTGCAGATTACACTAGTCCTGCATAGCCAGATTCCAGCTTCCTGGATCACAAATTCATCTCATTTGCATGGATTTCTTCTGCAAATGGGGTAATTTGCATACAGGGGCTGAATCCGTGCAGGACTATTGCAGAAGCGCTCATGCATGCCCCTACAGGTTATTCCTCGATCGCACAACAGTCACATTGCCTGCTGGAGCTCCTGCACTAATCCTGCATGCCATGCAGGTCTTGCAGAAGCCGAGGGTCTATTTTTTAACCAGATTATAGGTGTTAAGCTGAGGTAGCTAGGAAAGTGGTGAAATGGGGAGAAAACAGGGGGAAGAACAAAGAGAAAACCATACAGGAATGTGCAGGAGAGAGGTAGGAAAGAACCATAGCTATCCATTTCTTCAACAGTAAAAACTGGTAATATGTGCAGAATATTAGCTGAATTTGGACTATCACCTCCACAGAGGGGGGTGACAACAACATAATCATGTTGTATAGCAAATTGCACTGAATCAAGTGTGTCAGGATGACAAGTGTGTTTAATGGAGATATATGTATGGGATCTTGTTTGTGGTACAACTGCCCATTTGTTTTTAAATTCAGTAAGAGAGGAATGCTGGGTAAGGGACGTAGGTATTTCTTGGTCAGGTAAGTTTGGTAGGTGAGGAAGCAAATAAATGCAAAAATACAAGACAAGACACAGGAGTGGTGAGGGACACAAAAGGTTCAGGGCACCTTAGTTGGGATGAGGGAGGGGACAACAAATGTTCTTGTCCATCAAACATGGAGACAGTGATAATCTAGTCCTCACCGAATGGACTATGGACTATCATCACTGTCACCTTACTCCTGTGGTGGCTGTAGTGCTTGACATCTTCATCTCCTATATGCCATGAGAGAGAGAGCAGCCTCTCCATCTGTCATAGGCATACACCAGTGTTATGTTATGTTATGCACCAACCCTGGCATCTCCCAACAAGTGGTGAAATCCCGACCTCTGCCACTGATCTTTGAGGATACCACTGCATCAACTTCCAGGGCAGTACTACCTGAGGGCATAGGTAGTTCAAGGACAGCAGAGGCAGTGCTGCCAGGTAGGGTGCCAGACATGCTAACCATCAATGCTGGAGCTGGTGGTGCGGGGGCAGGTTGATCCATTGGGGCTGGCCTACCTCACTGTGCTACTTAGGGTTTACTGATTTGGTACACATGAATGACATGGAGACATTTTAATGACATGCAATAGAAAATAATAAAAAAGAGAGATAAGGGTTGTGGTGAAAAAAGAGATAAAATTAGTACCATTGTATATGACATACAATGCATTAACACAATTATACAACTATTTCATCTGAAGTATTACATTTAAGTATATTTCCTAACAAATGCATACTATACCTACAGATTGCTGAAAGTAATCTTTGAAATGTGCATATATTGCACATATGCATGTTGCATGTTCCAGTTATACAGCTTACAGTTAACAGTAGCGCATTTATGCCACTTGTATAGAGTTTAACTTAATGTAAATATTTTTATAGAAATGCAGTACTGTATACTTGTGACTCATGGTATTTGAGTACAGAACCTCTGACTACAGTCTTATATTTGATGCCTAAGGTTGGTTTGTGTTACAGACTAATGCCTGCATACTTGCTTTTACAGTTAGGATAAGTATACTCACATTACTACAGCTGTATACAAAAAACAAAAATCTATGTTTAACTTTTAAAGCTACAATAATACTTCTCTTGTGCTGCATACATACCTCTTGCTTCCCCCAGTCTCTCCATTCAAGCAGCATGAGCATGTCATTTGAACTCTATGTTGGCATTAGCTGGGGAAAGAACAGAAAAGAACAGAAGAGCGTTATGCATACTAGTCTTCCCAATATTTAGCCTTCTAAGTATTACAAATACTCTCTTATTGTCATACTTACACAGGTGTGGGATATCTGCAGTCTCAAATTCAGTCAACCACCAATTGAGGTTATTCCTTTCATGCCTGTGTAGGTCATTAAAATGATGGCTCTCTTGTGAGGGATGCCAGTAGCACTGGATACAGCCTGAGCCAAACTAATCCATGCCTCAGACTTGTGCTAGAATAGTCACCCTGAAGAAGCCTTTGGCTGTGGCACTTTACCAGGAGTCCAATAAATAGTCTGGACTGCTGGACACCTCAACTCTGTGCCCTAAACTGGGCAGCTTCCCCACTAACTCCAGCCATGTCTAACACACAACCTAGGGCAATGGAAAATTATGCTTTCCAGACAATTCCAGTTATCACATTTACTGGTAGTGCACAAACCTGAGTAATGATGCCAACCACATTTGCGTGATTTTAGGCAAAGCGCAGCTGTGTCAAGTAAGGATGAAATAAATGTTTGAATTAAGAAGATTAATTTGACTCCTTACCTTTGTTTGATGGGTGTCTGGTGGTGTAGCTTGGAAATATGTATTGAAAAGTGGAAGGTAACTGTTAGGTGAGTTAAGTTTGCAGGCATGCACTGGAGGCATAAATGTCATAACTTGACACATTTGTTCTTTGGCTTTATAATTGATAAAATTGATTTTTAAAGTGTGGGATTGAAACCTATGCATAAGGGGTAAAATATTTTCTTCCATAACATTGATTTTCCATCTTTGCCACAGAAGAAGTGCTGATCAGACATAGGAATCATCTATAAATACAGCTGTGATGGCAGTTTGAGGTGTTACACATGTATATGTGTGATCTGACAAGGTTCTTGTGTATATATATATATATATATATATATATATATATATATATATATATATATATATATATAGATATACATACAGTTCTGTATATGACTTATTTAATTGTGAAGGCCATCACGGTCCAGATAGCACAATTATACTTACAGAAATATAGTATATAGCATACCCTCAGTCATACATCTGAAAACACACTAAGGGTGCCTCATCCCTCATGCATATAATTCATATCAGCTCCACTATCTAAAGTGGTATAAGTGAGAGTAAATATAATGGGGAATGGAACAACAGTAAAAATATCCAAAATGTCCTGTATTACAACCTAGGGCCATGTGTATGGCAGTCCTACACTTACACCTTTTGTCACAAGAATGTTGAAATAACACTTGTCTCTTTTACAGTTCATTGTTATAAACTGCACTGCCACATCAGTTAAAGTAGATTGCACACCCTGTACAAGAATCCAAGACAAGATTAGCACAGCCAAACCCAACATTTATTTTCTTAATTTGTGGACTGTGCAAACAATGGCCAAAAAAATAAAATAAAAGGGAAAAGTAGGTGAAATGATGAACATTTATCTATGATATAAACACTACAAAATATTTCTTAGTGCACATGAAATATTTGTACATAATTCTGGATTTGAACTCTCACTCCAATGAGCATTCAGAACAGTAAGGGTGCCCTATCCCTCTTTGCCACACAAACACCTTTGTAGCAGAGAACTGAAATCATTCTGCTTCCAACCAACTGCAACATCATCCATAGTATTAAGAAAAGCACATAACAGTTATTTGTACATGCATAAATTCCAGATGTAGTGCACTGAATGATCACACAACCATTTTTGACTATTGCTTGCTAACATGCAGCTCTGTCTTACATCTCTGTGTTTCTTGCTCATCGTTTATCTGACTAGTAAACTGAGACAGGCAGTCAGTAAGGCATTCTGTATCCTTGTCAATAAATTGTGTAATGATAGTAAATGACAACAATATACAGTTATCAAAAAACGAGGGGGAGGTTGGATTTTAATGAAAATAACCTGTGAATTGTGTACTGCTTACTTACATTTCCAACTTTGAAAAAGTTACTTATATACACTTTGCAATTTTAACTTGATACACCAACTGGTGGTAGGGCAGTCTGCATAGCTGTTGTGTTTTCCTCCTCCCTACCAGTAATCATTTACAATTGCAATCCATTAGCAACAAACACTGAGGGAGTTCCTACACTATGTTTACATATGATACATTGAGCCAAATGTATGGGATTCAGCAATTCCAATGAGTTCACACCTCATTTGCATCTTCACCATTCTAATGGTCCTGAATCTTATGTGGAGAACACATAAGAGGCTATTACTTTGGGATATATCTACACAGAAGAATTTTAAACATGAGAAGGTATGCTTGTATTTTTCAGTTATATACTGCGGATGTTGAAATGCCATTTAAGTAAAATCTGTTTCATATTTATATAAATATATTAATTAACAAATTCTACTGTTATTTGTATACATTACTTGGAAGTGTACTAATAGCATGGGCATGTTTGTCATGACATTATAGAGGTATACATGATTGGCAATAACTTAAAATGGAATATTCTGTATTAAATCTGTACACATGTTTCAGGGTCAGTTCATTTGATATCACTTTAACATTTTCACTGATGGTTTGTTAGCAAAATGTGTCATTTGCCTGTCCTTTTTGGTGTAGGGGAGCAAAGTTATATTTCTGCTTTGGGACAAAGAAGGACATGTTGCTATTGTTACTCTCCCTTGGTTTGCAACCAGCATTGCTTTATGTGTGAATGTAATATGTTACAACCACACTATTCATGTTGTTCATATTTCAAATATCTAGACTGCTTTATGTCTCTCCAGTGGGTAAAACTAAAATACTACCTTTTTTGCTTTATCTGGGAAGAGGTATTTTTTAGTTATGAGATACCTATGTATATTACCATGCTGTTGTTTTTTAAGGCACCTTGGGCTATGGCATCCAGGTGTCTCCATCCCTGAAAATTACCATTTAGTGACCATGAAAATCAAGTCATCGTGGAAGCTCTTAGGCAACACGGTGCATTTTCGGCTGAGAGGGAATGTGAAGATAAGTCAGGGAGAATGCAAATTTGACAGCAGATAGTTGCAGATGTGAATGGAGTAGTTGACCACAGCAGGACATATGATCAGGTGCACCTTAGGGCCACTGACATGATCTCATCTGTATAGAAAAGAGCAGCTGCAGTGGCCAGTGATTGGATGGGTACCAGTGGGCCTGCTACAGACCCACTACTAACAGCAAATAAAAAGTTCCTGGCCATTGTTTGCAATCCAGACAGCAACCAGGAAAGTAGAAAACAGCATGTCCTTGACATTGGTGCTACTGTTTCAGGGACAGCAAGTATGTTCCAGGAGGAGCTTCCAGGCAGACCTATGTATCTCTGTTGTTAAATACTCTTGTATAGTAAAATATTTACATCAATATGTCAGGTCAGATGTAAACTGCTACTTGAATGTGACTGATGTCTGTTGGACTAGCCCCCCTCTCCTGAGAAAAAAAACTGAGTAATGTTTGCATGTATATTTTGGATGATGGTCAGTGGGGATGGGGGGGTTAAGTGTGAGACAAACTGTCAGCTAAGAAATTGTCTGCTGTCTCTGGTTGAGTACAGTTGTTGACATTCACAAACACCTCTGCACTTAGTTGTATATTCATCTTAACATTTCAAACATATTTAAATCAATGATTTTGACACTATATTCCACTCAGGCATCATTGACAAATTCACTCAGCTAGGTATCAACCCTTATATCATTAGGTAGGTTGCCATCTGGCTCAGTGATAGAACCCATGCAGTCAAAATAGTGGCATCCACCTCCAAAGCAAACCTGTAACCAGTAGTGTTCCACAGGGATCAGTCCTGGGACAACTACTGTTCGGAATCTATTTCTCCAAAGTGCAAGCAAAAATTACAGGTCTGTGGCTAAGAAAGTTTGGTGGCAACTGCAAACTGGAAGCAATCTTAGACTCTCCTAACAATGTCAACATCCTACAAGAGGGTCTTACTCAAACAAATAATTGGTGCCAAAAGCATGGCCTTAATGTCAGTGCAAAAACAATATATTATCATTTCTCTCAGTAAGGTCAATGTTCCTGCTAACTACCACATCAGTAGCAACACCCTAAGAACACACTCAGTGGTGAGAGACCAGGGCACACAGGTTGACAGCAAATGTGTCTTTGATACCCATGTCTCCACAGTAGTAAGAAGGGCATTCTATAGTGCTCATACCATATATAAGGGCAATGCCTCCAGAAAAAAGAAGTTACAACCTCTCTGTACTCTTCTGTCATCAGGTCAATAATTGAGTACAACACATCTTTTGATATGTACCTTTCCAAGCACCTGCAGCAATTGGAGAGACCACAATGGTTCATCACAAGGAACATTCAAGGTCTTCAGCATCTTTCCTATGTGGATCAGCTGAAGTAACTGTCACTTTATTCTATCTCATACAGTCTACTCAGAGGGGAATCTCTGCCTTGTGTATAGGGCAATCTATGACCCTGCTTTATTGGAAATGTTGCATATCTGCAAGTCAAATGACACATGGGTTACTTGATCTAAAGTGATCTAATGTCCTTAACTTGGTATGTGACATTAATAGAACCTGCTGAATGGACAGATTTGTCTCCCTGAGGTTACAACACCTTTAGAACACATTCCCACTTCATGTTTTACAGAGCACCTCATTGAGTCTCTTCAATCATAATCTGGATGATTGGATGGGTAACCTTAACTTCACTCTTGGAGTTCCACCTGTGTCTCTCTTGGACAGGAACAACAGGTGCTCATCATAGAAACAAGAGTAACTTGGTTAGGCTTGTAAAGGCCCTAGGGCCATTAGCCTATTACCTTCCTATGATCCTATGATCCTGTGAATGACTTGTGACAATGCCTCCAAATGCAACCTTGGCTATGCATCACATGCCACATAGTAATACTGTTCATACAGTTATACAACTCTACCAGTGTCATGTAATTACATTAAATGTGCAACATATGCTTATATATTTTCATTGGAAAGCTGTGTTTGGAGGCCTGATACCATATAAGGACACATTACAAATAAGTTGTTTATGGCACATGCAGAACAGTTACTGACACAAATGCTGATAGTCATACAATGGTGCTGGTGACCTCCTCAATAATCCTTGGGAATAGCTGCTGAATTGCGCATACAATGAATTTTACAAGGTTGCAATTGAATCAAAACGTGCTATTTTTGTGTATATTACAGCATTGCAACATGTGGATGAAACAATATTTATGTGCCCATGTAATCAATATGAATTTATATTGATGTATATCATAGAGCATTTAATGTTGATAGGTACAGACATGCACACATGTGCCATACTGTAGGTGTCACTCTGATGGTTGAATGAAAACTACATAAAATGTTAATCTGCTCAAATCCAAAAACACATGCTTTACTAGGTCAACAATATACATAGTATCATCCCATTTCAACATTTCTCAGGAGGCATATTACTACAGCTGTTATGGAAAGACATGTAATCAAATGTCAGCAGTGGCTATCAATAGATTATCTCATATCACAGATTGCAATGCACTCTTGTAGGCCTACTGAATATCCACACCGTCTGATTTGAACATTACACCAGTGTAAATATAGAAGCTGAATTCCATGCAATGAAACACTAGCACCACCACATATCTCTGCCTTTAACTCTGTCATTTTGCACTTTATGAGGTATGATAACGTCACTGTATGCTGAGAAGAACATGTTGGGAGGAGTGTCTGACATAGATGCAGAGTCACATCTCAGTGTAAAATTGTCTCAAAATTATTCGAATGTATACGTTCTCAACTTGCCTGCTGTCAGATTAGAAACACTAAATATCTAGTTAAAAAGCTGGAGAACATATATTTAATGTTACTGCCACAGAGCAAGTTTGACTTGAATACTGTCAGAGAGCACTTCATACAGTGGACTCGTATACCATTCTAAAAGTGTCACCATATTCATTGTTGAATACAAACATGCACACACACACACACACACACACACACACACACACACACACACACACACACACACACACACACACACACACACACACACACACACACACACACAAACACACACACGTCAATTGCAGTGAGAATAGAGCCCTGACCTAACTACTTACAGAACACAGTACTTAACTCATTTGACACAGCAAAGGTCCGTCTTTCATAGTGTCCAAGAACAGTTTATAGCTGATGACATCAGCAGTGTCTGGTGAGAAGGAGATGGTAGTAGGAGTGTTTCACATGTTCTAAAGTGGTCTCTAGAATGTGAACTAACTGAACACAAACACACACACATCAGAGTGAGACTAGTACCCCCATCTAACTATCTACAGAGCACAGTACTTCAAGCAAGCACCACAGCACAAGTCTGAATTTCATAGTGTTAGGCAACATTTTATAGCTGATGACATCAACAGTGTTTGGTGAGAAGAACATGGTAGTAAGAATGTCTCACGTCCTGTTCTAAAATGGTCTATAGAATGTGAACTAACTGAACATTAACACAAGCACACACACACACACACACACACACACACACACACACACACACACACACACACACACATACACACGTTGACTGCAATGCAACTAGAAACTCTACCTAATTACGTAGAGAACACAATGCATAACTCAAGTGACACAGCAAAAGTCTGGAGTGTCCAACAACAGTTTATAGCTGATAATATCAGTAGTGTCTTGTGAGAAGAAGATGGTAGTAGGAGTTTCTCACTTCCAAAGTGGTATCTAGAATGTTAACTAACTGAACACACACACACACACAATGCAATGAAACTAGAACCCCAACCTAACAATCTACAGAATGCACTACTTAATGCAAGTGCCACAGCACAAGTCTCACTTTCATACTGTCAGACAGCACTGTATAGCAGGTGACATCACCATTAGATGTTTGGGAGAAGATGTTGGGAGGCCTATATGAAATGCCGTGTATGCATGTACAACTGTCAAAATATTTGTTCTCCATGAGAATGGCTTGATGACAGCAGGATACAGACTCATACTATTCTGACTATGCACACACACACACACACACACACACACACACACACACACACACACACACACACACACACACACACACACACACACACGTTGACTACATTGAGATTAGAATCCCTATCTAACTAGTTACAGAATCTAGAGAACTCAGTACTTAATGCAAGTGCCACATCACAAGGCTGACTTTTACACTGCTGCTAAACAATTTATAGCAGATGACATCATCAATGTATGTTTGGAAGAAGATATTGGGAGGCCTGTATAAATGACTGTGTAGGCATGTACGGCTATCACAATATATGTTCTGCATGGGAATGGATCGATGACTGTAGGATACAGGCTCATTCTCTACTGACTATGCACATACACTCACGCATGCATAGAGACACACACATAATTTGGCTGTTGTGGTAAGTTAACACACATACAAGTATTTTGTTCCCATCAGCAGAACACATAAATTAATATTTGCACCATCACTGAAGTATGTTTTTGCCCTGTCATACGGGTCTTTATAGATGATGCCATCATCATTATATGATGTGGGTAACATATCCAGTTATGAGAGTGGTGTGCAAAGTGTGGAATTTATATTTTCTGCTGTGTTTCCAATGTGCATGTATACTTTCAAAGACAGGTTTTCAAACTAGATGCAAAAAGCTGTCAGGAATACATTTTGCAGAACTGTTTCTCAATATGTTGTGTACATTACACACTTACAGTCATGCACAGACACACACATGCTTTGTGATCAACATGGATGCAACTGTGTATGTACATATGTTCATATTTGTGATGAACTGATGTCCACATTAAGACATGTATAAGACAATTTCAATGTCTATTGTCAGTATAAAGCTTTAGATGATGCAATAATGCAGTTGTTCTATTTATTTTTGTAGTGTAGTTGACATTTGAGAACTACTACTGACATATCAATTTTCAAGTGCATAGGTGCAGGGCATGCATGAGTTTAGTAAATATGTGTTCAGTCAGTAACAAGTGCCTTCCCTTTGGTTGTGATTTTACATGGATTATAATGGGATGAAGACTAACTGGGCAGTAAACACAGTAATACATACCAATCAGCTCTTTCCATAGCCAACTACTGAGCAACTGATTTGCGCGATCAATGGCAAAGTGTTTGTGCATGCAAGATTAACATTTAATGAATACAATGTGAACTTGAAAAGTACCTATGCAAATAGGCTATGGTAGAAATAGATGATAGACACTATGGTGTTCATAATGTAGTTTATATTGGAAATATTGTGTCATAACTTTATGACATGAAGAGCTATTTCTATTGCCTTCCCTGTTTGTGTGAAATTAAGTGATGAGCAAATATGGGTCTCAGCTTAATTTGGAAAAAAGTGGTTTACTTATTGGTTTGCCTTCCTCCATGTAAACATGCTAACCAGTAAGCTGAGACAGTCAGCACTTTGGACAGTACTAAGTTTAATAAAAAGAACTGCTGCCTAGCTTTCTCTGTGGTAGCAGGTGTAACAGCAACAAGTTTGTATTTTAAACAGAAATGAGACAGGGTTTGAATCCTGCTTAATCTATTTTTTGCATGTTTTCAGGATGCCATTGCATAATTAAATGTGCTAATTTTTGCAAATGTGAGGTGCAATGACTACAGTAAGGTACTGTATAAAAATGAACATCAGTCAATTGGTTTATGTCAACAGTACACATATGGATTTGCATTTTTATTCACTCACCTGTCAAAATAAATGTTTCAGTAAATATGTAATATGAGTGCCTTTACTCAGCTTTAAATGTGCATTTCTTTAGTGCAGCAAGTTTAAGCAGCATTGCATGTAGGTAACATCACTATACCACAGGACATGAACAGCCATTCATGGTGGCTTGGCATTGGTGTGTTATGCCAAACTCCATGCAAAGAGGAGAAAAAGTGAAAGGCTTCTTAGGGGCATTTCTGCCATATGTGTGGTGTAAGATTCTTCTGACCAGATTAAAGGAGTAAAAATTAGGTAGATAGGAAAGTGGTGAAATGATGGAGGCAAGCAGAGGGAAGAAAAGAGAGAGAAAGCAATATAGGCATGTGCAGGAGGGAATTAAAAAATAACCATAGCTATCCACATCTTCAACAGTATAAAATAAACATGGATAGAATATTGGATAAATCTGGACTGTCAAGCTCAACAAAGATGGGTGACAACAATCCAATCATGTTGTATAGTAAATTGAACTGAATCAAGTGTGTTGAGAAGACACATGTAAGAAGAGAACAGCTATGTATGGGACATTTTTTTTTGTGGGACAGGTGCCCATTTTTTGTTTTATTTCATTAAGAAAGGAATGCTGGGTAAGGGCCGTCTGTCAGGATCAGGTAAGTAGGGTAGGTGAGAAAGTGGGTGCAGACAAGCTGGACAAACAAGACAGAGGCAGGGATAGTGAGAGACACAAAAGGTTGGTAGACACCATGATTGGGGATAGGGAGGGTAAATTGGATAGATCAGATCAAGCATGGGGACAGTAAGAATCTAGTCCTCACCCTCAGAACTGCCATCACCATTTCCTTCCTCAGCTTGCTGTTGGAGTGCTTGATATTTTTGTTTTTGCAGCATTCCAGTGAGCATCTGCTCTATATGGTTGAGGCATGCAGCAATAGTACCTTCTACTTCATCATGCACCATGCCTGGCAGCTCTTGGTGTGTGACAAAATCCCCACCTCCACCAATACTACCTGAGGGTATCACTGCACCAGCTGCTGGGGTAATGATACCTGATGTTGAGGGCCCAGGTAGTGCAGGGGCTGCAGAGGCAGTACTACCAGGTTGCATTACAGCTGTGCTGAGCATCAGTGCAGCAGCCATTGGAGTATTGTCAGGCAGAGCTGCACTGATTGGCCTACCTCTCTGTGCTGGAAATCATTTTGTCAGCTGTCAGAAATTGATGACATAAGAAAGTTGTGACCACACATATGCAAAGAAAAAAGAGAGATAAAGGGTGGTGTAAAAGAAAAGAAAAAGAAAAAGATAATTAGAGCTATTATACGTCACATACAATAAATGACTACAATATAAATATAATTTTACTTTTACATTAATGATGCTTTTTAAAAAATACTACAAACCAAGTCTAATAATCATTCCAAGTAATCCATGCAGTATGCATATATTGCTCATATGCTTTTACAAATAATACAGATTAAGTTAAAACATGGGATTTCTGCCAATTTTGTTGTTATTAATATTTAATAACTTTTAATTATTTTCCAGTGTATTTGTTACCTGTGGGATTTGAACCCATCACATCTGGATATGCTATTACAATTGACTCTTACAATTACCTTGAGCTTCAAAATGATTTTATAGTTAACATATGCATGCTTAAATTGTTACTAATGTTTAGAAGAGCAATATTTTAATAAAATAGTAATTATTGTGTGCTACATACATACCCCTTGCTTCTCATAGCCTTTCTAAATGTTCAGCTTGGGCTTCCCCATTCACTGTAATCTCATGGACAGCTGTAAAATAAAGAGGAGAGAAAATGAGAAGAGCATTATGCATACTAGTCTTGCCTATCTCCAGCTTTGACTATAATTAAAAGTATCTTTATCTGTATGCTTACACAACTGTAGGATGTCAGCAGTCCTAAACTGATCCAGACACTGGTTGAGTCATGCCTACTTTTGCCTTTTCATGTCATTGTGGTAGTGCCTGCATTGCTTTCCAGTGTGTGGAATGTCAGTTGCACTGGAAACGGCCTTGGCGAGACTTTTCCAAGCCTCTGATTTATACTGAGACTTGATATAGTCTCCCATGCAAAAACCTACTGCTGTGGCACTTTACTAAAAGTCCAGTGAATATTGTGGCCTCCTCTACACCCATTTTTGGGCCCTAAATTGGGCACATTTCTTTCTAGCTCCTGCCATGTTTGAACAGGTTATACAGCAGTGTTTTTCCTCCAGTTCATGATATTGCCTTTAATGGTCAGTGTGCAAACTTGCACAACTATGCCAACCGCGTTTGCACAATGCTAAATGGAGAGCAGCAATGCCAAACAGAGAGGAAGACAGTTTATGAATTAGGAAGGGTAACATGACAGTTGGTATTAGTTAATGTGTTGGATGCTGCTGTACCTGTTAGATGACTTAACTTTTTTGGCATGTATTGGGGTGAATACATTTTATGACCTGACACATTTTCTGTGGCTTTACATACTGATAAAAGTAATTTGCACAATGTAGTATTCAGAGCTATGTAAAATAGACAATACATATTCTTCCACATAGGTTTTCATACCTCCTTGCCACAGATATGCTGTCAGATATGCTCATTAATTACATGTTCATATTAAAGAGTGAATGGTTAACCATGTATGTGTGTGACCTAACAATGTTCTGGTTTATACATTCATGTGTATATGACTATTATTGCAGTATGAAGTCTATCCTAGTGCAGAAAATAAACTTTTAAGTACAGAAATATAATTTCTGTATGCATTGAGTCACACATATAATTCATATGATATCCACTGATATACATAGTTATTGTTCTGTATGATTACCTGTATATTATTTTTTATCTTGTAAAAATTGAGTAGAACAGCACTGATAAAAGATGGAGTATACTAGCTTAGAACCCTGGCTCACTTGTATTGTGTAAATGAGCTTACACCAGTTGCCACAAGGAAGGTAAAGCAACAGGTGCATTGTTTACACTCATTACTGTCCAGAGTGCTCATTGCCATGAAAGACTTATTTTTCAGACATGCTTATTAGTTATCTAAACACATTAAGGTGTTGAGTGGTTAACCATGTATGTGAATGACATGAAAGTTCAGAAAATGAATTTTTAATTTTCTAGCTATAACTGTATTGATACCCTCAGTTAGACATATATATGATATCATGTGTATGCTCAATCTACCTGCTAGACATAGTTATTTTTATATCTAATTATTTTTATATCCTTAATTTATATCTATATTACAGTGGACCAGCATTAAAAAACTTAGAATTTGCTGGATTAGAACTCTGGCTCACCTGTATTGTGGCCATTGACTTACATCTTTTACCACAGGCAGAGCTTGTCAGCAGGTGTAATCTTTACAAGTAATGCCGTGTATGAGCACTGACCACTGCACAATGCCACTTAACATGTCTGTACGATGAATGACCACACATGTTACATGTCTTTTTAGAAATTGACAAGTTTGCAGGTATTGCGGAATCATGCTGACAGCTATGCAACACAGCTTAGTGTGCTTGTATGATAGAAAGCACAAGATGTAATAATGTGTCCTTTTTGAAACTGACATCAACCTTGTCTGCAGGTATGGTGGAACTACAGGTGTAGAAGTGTGCTGACCACCGTGCAATGCTGCTTAGTGTGTTCGCATGATGCAAAGCAAACTATCTAACAATGGATTTTTTTCTGAAATTGACAATTATACTGTATTTGTGCAGAGGTGAGCAATGCAGAAATGAGACAGGAAAAGCTCAGCATGTATTATTCTTGCACAAAGGGATATTAGTTTACATCATTAAAAGATAAATGTAGGACCTGAACCATGATCTACATATCCAATGCGCTGTGTGCTTCATCGTGTTTACTGGTGTGACACACACACACACAGATGCTTCACACTTCTAATTTACACTGCCCTTGTCATAGAAGCAACTTATAGTAACTTTAAATCATTTATCTGTTTCACCATATTTGCGCTAAGCCAAGCACAGCTCAAATATTAATTTTATTTTAAAAAAAGGAAACATAAATAATATTACACAATACATTTTAACACACATTACAGATTTTTACACAAGTCTGGATTTGAGCTATCATACTAATGAACCTACAAAACCTAAGAGGGGTGTTTTATCTCTCTTTGCCACAGAAACAACTTTGCAGTAGATATGCAAATCATTGTGCAGACAAGCAATTCCCATTTCCTCCACAGTATTAACAAGACATAAACACTTGTACACTCTCACTTGTTTGTACATGTGTTACTTACATATGTTGTACAAGGGTTTATCACACAACCATTTATGACTATTGTTTGCATCAATGCACCTCTGTCTTCTCTTTGTATTGTGTTTATTCTTCACTTATCTGTGCTGTACTCTCAGACACATAGTCTATAGGGTATTTTATATCATTGACTTTTAACTGTATGATAAAGTTACATGACAGTGAAAATCAGTTTTCGGTAAAGTCAGGAGAGTTTGGCTATTAGTGAACAAAATAAGAAGTGTGTGCTGTTCACTTCCATTTAAAAGCTCGCTTAAAGGGACAATCCCAGTGTTTAAAATTAGGGTCTGACATAAGCTGACAGATTTCATGCCCACTCTGACACGTCACTTTCATTCCCACCCACAGTCTCATTTTACTTTTAAATATCCTGTAAATCCACAGTTCCAGTCTTGTTTCAGCTCCAGGATAAACTAATCTTTGGATTTGTGTCCCTCTCTGACTTACATTGGATTGGGGAACTATGACCCCAGATCCTGTCTCATATTTAAAATAAAGAAAGCTGTGCCAGGGAAAGGGGACATCAGTCTATACTAATTTTTAAATTTTGCATCACTCATATTTCTACAGATGTACAAGCAGCCTGCTCATAAAAAATAGTCCATTTGCTAGTAGTATTCAGAAATCAGCACATATCAAACTAGAAGCTGAAAAAGGAAAGGAAGAGAGTGTCTAGTAATGCTCTAACCTTCTGTCACACACTTGCTTTCTATGGAATTATTAGCAGGTCAGAAAGTCACAACAACAGGCTAGTATTCAAAAGTCAGAATACTGTAAAACATGAAAGAAAGAAAAATATTTTCCACTACTGTTTGCCTGACTCAGATATTTTCTATACATAGAGGCTATGTCTAAAAGTTGTTGTAGATGGCCAGGATTCACAATCACCACAGAATAAAGTATGAAATGAAAGAAACAAAAAATCTCTGTTTACTAATGTTTTAAAAGCCTTGCATTACTAATGTGCTTTCTAGAGCAGCAGCCGCAGTCAGGACATAAAATGTCTGAAAGGCTACTTTTCTCATTGGGTAAAATGCACAGATTAAACTAATGAATGGCTCACAGTGTGAGTTGTAAGTGCAAATGCAATTTCAGATGGAATTTGGCTAACACCTTTGAAACTTCCTTCAAGCATTCTCCCTCATCCCCCTCTGCCAAAGGTGAGCATGTTCAGGAAGGCAAACCTGAAATGTAAACAAAGGCTAAATCAAAACTTATACTCCCTGGGACTGTCCCTTTAAGTTACTTCTACACTTTCTAAGTGTATCCTGGGTGACATACTCAATGCAGGTATGATAGTGTGAATGGCTGTTGTGTCTTCCTTCTCCCTCCCACTAATCATTCACATTTGCAGTTCATTAGCAACTAACATTGAGGTAGTGCCTACATTATGTTTAAACCTGTTACATGAAGTCAAAAGTTTGGGATTCAGCAATTCTAATGAGTTCACATCTCATTTGCATCTTCACCATGCTCAGAGACCTGAATCGACACTATGAAAAGAAAACCATGCAGCTAGGGAACTTGAAGGTGGGGAAACTTATGTTTCTGGAGAATGCAGAATACTGCTATTACTTTTGAGTTATCTGCAGAGAAGGTCTACTCTTGCTAAGGTATGATTGTATTTTTTAAGTACATTCTTGATTTGTTTAAATGTTACAAAGAAAATGTTTATATATGCATTAGAAAATGAAACTTTTATCTGTATACACTTATTTTATTTTACTGTTGGCATAGGCATTTTTGGTAGGCATTTACTTTTTTAGATAGCTTAATAACTTTAATAACAAGTCATATTGTTAAAATTGGTTATCTTACACTCTTCTATGTTATTTCGGGGAAATCTAATGTACTATGTTGTCAGTGATACAGGGGTGCTATGCTTCTAGGATAGCCCTTACATACTTCCAGAGGAGTGCTGTGCACAGTAAAAGGTGACTGGCAATCATATAAAATTGAATTTTCTGTTGTAAATGTGTGCACATTGTGAGAATTGTGTTGAAAGCATATAGAACAATTGAATTATGTGGTACTCATTGGTTTGCACAATGGAGGCAGTGAAGCCAAGTACCATTTGTGTGTTGAAACAACAAAAGTGGTATTCCTTGTTTTGGACCAAACATTGATCTATGTGTGAGTGTGATATGGTAATACAACCACATAATCTTTAATTTTAATAACCAAAAAAACTGAAATGTAATTATGTGATATTTATGTGTTGTATCCTTTTCTATGTTATGTCACATAGGATTATGCCAGTCAAGCATACAAATCAATGTAAACCCCTTTTCAGTGACTCAGAAAATTATGTAATAGTGCAGGCATTCAGGCACCACAGCACATTTTTGCTTGAGAGAGGACATGGAGATATGGCTGACAAAATGCAGATTTGGAATCATAGGTTCATAGGAAGTTACTAGGTTAACGGCCCAAGAGCCCTTTAAGTCTAGCCATGTTATACCCAAGTTATCCTTAGAGTCTTAGCCATATTATACCTAAGTTTTCCCAAATGACCTTGGATAGATGGGTGTTATTATCAAAGTGAGTCTAAGGTCAGGACTGACTACCTCTGTCCAAAAGGGACATAGGCACTACCCCCAGCGAGAATTTGCAGTCTCCCATCCAATTGTCCAGATTATTCTTGAATATTGTCATTGAGGAGCTCTACTTAACATGAATTAGGAGTCTATTCCAAAGGAGTGTTAATCTCTGGGAGACATATCTGTCTATCCCGCATGTTCTGTTGATGTCACAAGGTAGGTTAAAATCCCTGGACAGAGTGACTCTTGGCCCATTTGATTTGCAGATGTGCAGCATTTCCATTAGTTCAGGGTTGGAGACTGCCCTGTAGGCTAGGCACAAGTTGCCTGTCAGCAGGCTATAAGATACAGAGTATAGTGATAGGGCTTTCAGTCTATCAACATAAGACATGGTTTATAGGCCCTGAATTTTCCTTGTGAGAAACCTCTGTGGTCACTCCAACTGCTGTAGGTGTCTGGTGAGGTACATGTAAAAGGGAGCATTGTACTCAATTAAATTGTCTAAGGAGGGTCGAGTACACTGCAGTTATAACATCCTTAGACCTGGGTGCAATGCCCTTACTTAAGAGATGTACAACATAAAAAGCTTTCTTTACCACAATGGAGACATGGTGATTGAAGTTTAGATTTCTACCAACCTGATCACTGTGCTTGAACCTATGAGGGTGCTTTCAATACCGTAATTATCATAGTATTCCTCTTTGGTGAAGGGAATAATAATGCATTTTTTTGTGTTTAGTTTTAGTCTGTAACATTCACACCAGTTGTTTGTCTGAGTTAAACCCTTCTGTAATACGTTAACTTCTTTGGGGGACTCAATGATTGCACCAAATTTGTAATCATCAGTGAACTTGGTAAGCCACAGGTCATCTACGTTTGCATGAACTTCTGAAAAATAAATTCTAAATAGTAACTAGCCCAGTACAGATCCTTGTCCAGCCTACTGGTAGAGATGGTGTCCCTGACTTGAACAATGTGAATTCTGTCTGTAAGCCAGCTGGCTACCCATCTAGTGATGTAAGGGTTTATCCAGGGCTTTGATGACATTCTTAAAGAAGTATGTCAGGTTTAGTAAGCATGATCTACCCTTAACAATGCCAAACTGGATTGGTTCAGGAGTTTGAAGGTTGGTTATGTTGTTGTTGATAAGGTCCATGATGATTCTTTACATGGCCTTGCAAATGAGGTTGGTTAGGCTTGTGTGCCTGTAGTTCACAGAGTCAGTTGATGGGCCTCCTTTGTGCAAGAGGATCACTCTTGCTATTCTCCATTCTGCTGAACATAGCCAGTTCACATGCTATGGTTAAAGAGAGTGCCACTAGGTCTTGTTTTATATTGCTAAGTAAGCAGCCTGGGATGTTGTTTGGTCCCATTGAGGTTGTGTTCTTTGCCTTGGAGAGCGCAGATATGACCTGCTCTATAGAGATACTAAGGAGATGATCAGTATCAGGAATGCTTTGGGGTATGGCTGGTGGGAACAAGGGATGCAGTTTGTGCCAAATCTGTTGGCTAGCAGGTTGGTAATTTCTTCAGGTACTGTATAAGTGGCACCATCTACAACTAGTTCAGCACATGCCTGGGCATTCCCTTTTAGATTTCTGATTCAGCTAAGGAATGCCTTATGGTTATCCTTAGCTAGGGATGCTATTTTAGCTTCTTAATTAGCTTTAGATGACTTTACAAGATATCTGATGTGCTTGTTCAAGCTCTGGAGTGATTTGTTTTCTCTGCTGAGTCAGTTGTCTCTTGCTCTTTGACATCAGTTTCTTCCTCTTGTTATATAACCAGCTATCTAAGCTGAATAATCTAGTCATAGAAAACAAAATATGCAACTGGATCCTCCACTTCCTAACTGAAAGGCTGCAAATAGTTTCAGCAGGAAAACATCACTCGAACAGCATCACCTTAAACACTGGGGTCCCACAAGTTTGCATAATCAATCCACTTCTTTTCACAACTCTAACACATGACTGCACACCTATGCATCAGTCAAATAGAATCATCAAATTTTCAGACAACACCACAGTAATTGGCCTTACCAAGAAGGAAGACAAGGGGGCCTGCAGGGAGGAAGTAAACTAACTGAATCATTGGTGCACTGACAACAGCTAAGCACTAAATGTTGAGAAAACCATGCAAATCATCATCAATTTTAGGAAATAGAATAAGCCACATACCCCTGTCATCATCAATGGTGCTGCACTGGAGAGAGTAAATAGCACCAAATTCCTAGGGGTATATATCTCGCAAGCCCTAGGTCGGGCCACAAACATTCCTTTCCATATAAAAAGAGCCCTACAGTGTCTCCACTTCCTTAGGAGACTTTGTAGAGCTAACCCCCCCCACAGGTCCTACTTACCTTCTACAGAGCCACTATTGAGAGTGTACTGACAAACAACATATGTCTGTCAACATTGTTGGGTATGGAAATTACTCTCAAGCTGATTGGAAGGCACTGGATAAGATCATTAAACAGGCCACAAAAATCATTGGCTACAACCTTCAATTCCTACAGGACATATATTCAAACAGATGCTATGGTAAAGTCCGAAAACTATTAAGGGATACCATCCAGTTAAAATTCCTGCCAACAAGGAAGCTCTCCAGAAACATTAGATGCAGGACATCCAGATTCCATAAAAGCTTCTTCCCACATGCTATCAGACTGCTGAACAACAAACCCATAGCCTAACCCACTAAATGGGTAAAACATTATTTATGTGCAATATGTCATTGTTATTTACATAACTCTCTGCATAGCTCACTTTATACATCTCTGCAGTATGAAAACTGAAAACTGTAACTTATGGCATATATTGTTGGTGGGTAAGTTTTACATGTGTGCCTCTTTTTTTTATTAGAAGTACTTTTTTATATATCCTTATATTTCTACTGAGTCTGTTCATGTTGTTGCTTTATTTGTTTTGTTTCTGCTATAAAAAAGATTTCAGTTTTTAAATTATTATTTTTAGTATCTTATTTTGATTTTGATTTTTACTACTTTTATTGAATGAATGCATCTTGCTTCTGTAAACTGTCATTCATATGGTACGAGCCTGAGAACTGAAATTTCATGCAGTGATACACACTTTTTTCCTCTGTATTGATCTGTATGACAATAAGGTTTACTTTGACTGTGAAACTATTTATAATTCAGGTCCAGCAGGGTGGCATGTTTTTTCTGGAAGACCTGGTTGTGATCCAGTCAGATACCGTCGAGTCTATAAAGTTGTTTATGTGTTTATACAAGGCATTTATGGACACCTCAGTATTGGGCTCATCATTAGCTGTGTTTGCAGGTGGGGGGGGGGGTCGAAACTTTTTATACTATCGCTTAGTATGCTCTAGTTAGCTTTTGAAAAATGTTTTAGTTTTATTGCATCTTTAGGGAGGTCAGGCCTGATTGTTACTTCGAATAACGCTGATTTATGGTCTGACCTTACCAGGGAGGATACCACATGGGGTGGTGCAGTAGCACCTCCCCCATGTTGGGGCATACTAAGTCTAGGATATTTGAATACCTTGAGGGGGTGCGGATTATCTATTACAGGGCATTTGTATTGACAATGTCCAGAAACCTCTGGGTGATCATGTTTGTGCTCATGTATGTTACCCAATCGATGGAAGGATAGTTGAAATCTCCCATGACCAAGTTGTTTGGCTATACGGTGAGTGACTCCAGTAGGTCCAGGTAGGCAGTATGTTTCTCTTGGCGCATGGTGGAGGACATATAGCTAGCAATGATTTAGTAGGGTACATTGCCTATAGTTAGTTGGACCTGGAGTAGCTTAAAAAGATCATATTGTTTAACAAGTCTCAAGGCGTGCTTAGCTTTAATAAAGATGGATATACCTCTGCCTTTGGTCCTTTTACACTTGTTCGCTTTTTGAGGTCTGAAGGCATTGTAGCCTTGCATGGCCAGGGTATTCTCCATAGCCCTGATCCATGTCTCTGTAACTGCACATATGTCAGCATCTTCCAGAGAGAGGACTGCTTCCAGGGCGTGCAGTTTCCTGTTTAGGCTTTAGCAGCATAACCTTGAGTTTGTCTCCAGTAGGTTTTGTTACACTGGAGATTTTATTTTTCTGACATTGCCTGAAAAAAGGTACAATGGGGGAGGCAAGGACCTTTGCCAGTTTCCAAAAGCCTAGAGGAAACAGGTGCAGACCATCTCTGGCAAAGCAGCACAGTCTGTCGACCATGTCCTCCCAGGGTGATGGATACTGGATCCCACTGGATTGACACCAGAAGCTAAGCTAATTGTTGACGTCTATGCTTTTTTGTCTATACTGAGGCATCATCCTGGGTGAAGGTAGTATGCTGCTTAGGGTTAGGCTCATACCTACCTGAGACACATAATCTGAGAGTTTAGTCATGTCTCTCTTCATATAGCCCAGAGAGGTACATGTCGTCATTCACCCCAAGATGGACTATCACAGAGTCATAATGGTACCTGCAGCTGAGTGACTTGAGTGCATATTTGATTCGATGGATCCTGGCACCTGACAGGCAGCTGGCTATGGCCTTCTCCTTGTCCAGCCTGGTGAGGGGGGCATCTGTATGTCTCACTATCAAGTAGCCTATGACCAAGATATTTAGTCTTGATGTGTTTGGACTTAAGGGCTTATTTGTTGAAACACTGGAATGTGTGTTGTTATGTATAGTGGATTCTATTTGTGTTCCAGTATATGCAAGTGCTTTGCACTTGGGAGGTCTCTGGTCTTTTGGTATGCTTTTATTAAGTACCTCTGCATATGTGGATTTATGTGTTGTGACCTTATCTTGTGTGAGTGGAGAGGTGTGTGTGCTGATAACCTATCTGATGTCCTATTTGTTGTTACCTGAGAGGACCGATTACAGTTTCATGGAATAATTACGTCTGACATACTGTATCTGTTTGTTTTAGGAGTAAGTCGTCAGTATAAATGAGGCAATTACTACATTGCCTCAGGATGCCCATGTCAATCAGTCTGGCCACAGAAATGGCGGGAAACTGACTGCCTATTGTAATAGTTTATAAGTACTATTGGAAAGGGGGCAAGTTAGATCAGCTTTTGCTCTATGATTAAAGAAGGGGCTTATTCTACTTAAGATTAGGAATGAAAAACTGTGGCGATGCTGCTCAGTGCTCAGCTGAGTTGCCTGCAGTGCAGTAGTGTGCAGCTGAGTTACCTACAGTGCAGCAGGGAAGCCTGGTTGGGTTCTACTGACAAATGTCTAGTGAAAAAAGATGTTTCCAGGCGTTTGTGTCTATACAGGGCACTGCTAATCCACATTATGTGGTGCACTGCTAAAATATATGTGGAATTAACAGTTTTAAGACAAACTACCAATGGGAAATCCCCACACGGAGCCTTTCTCCAACAATCACCAGATAGTCATTAATGTCAATGCTGTAGGGGATTGCACCAGGACTTATGATCAAGTCATTCATAGGGACACTGATCGGATTTCATTAGCCCAGAGGAGAGCAGCTGCAGTTGCCCATGAACAGCTGGCCATGGGGGGGGGGGCTGCTACTGAACCACCACTGACACCAAATGAAGAGTTCCTATCCCCTCTAAGAGATTCAGAGAGCTCAGTGGAAACTGCACACCAACAAATGACTGATGTCGGTGCTGATGTGTCTGGGAGGACAAGTATGTGCCAGTAGAAGCTTCCAGGTAAGCTTACATATGGCAGGTTGTAAGATTTGCTTGCATAGCAAAATATAGAAAATTTTAACTAGTAGTTAATTTTTTTATGAACCTGTTGAAAAAGTAATAAACTTAACAACACATTTTTTTCATTACATGTGGGCTGTGGGTGGATGTCTCAGTAAATTTTCAGTTAAAAGTATTGTTAGCAGACACACAGGCAAACTTTGTGTATTCACTGTTCAGCAATTGTGATGAGTGCATATTTACCTTGCTTCATTTCTCCCAGGACCATCATCCCTATGAAGTGTGGAGTCATCTGCACATGGTAAGTAAAACATTTTTCTTTAATTATTGCTGACCATTTGTTAGATATATGCATTTATCTGTATGTGTGAGGTGGGTGTAATGAGTGTCTGTATTGGTGAACCATCTGTGATAGTGTTGTTTTCAATATTTAGTATAGTATTACTTTTGTTCCTGTGTTTTTTGCTTATTATCACAGGTGACCTGACAGTAGAAGTATAGGAATCTTACTACCTGATGTTAGAGTATCAGCAGACTCAGATGATGATGGTGACCAAACAGAAGCGCAGTCAGGGGGTGCAGAGGTTGAATCTGACACTGAGGTTCACATTCATCCATTCCTGTATTTCCCTCAGACACATTCAGTAAACCTATCCATACCTATTCCACTAAGCCCTCAGATATTGGGCAGGTGGAGGGTGGCACACCCGATCAGGTAACATGGTTACTGCAGCTTCAGTGCCAGTTGACCCTGGCCATAGCCAAACTGTGACTGAGGTGCCATGCAGGAGGGTTGTTAGGGTGTTTGTAGGAGGCCTGCTGTCCACCCTACACCTGATCCTGGTGTGACTTTACATGCCACTCAACATATGTTTAGGGCCATCATGGAGGTGAAGGCACATTCCAATAGGGCCTGCAAGGACATGCTTAGGGTTGTAGATGTGGCACAAGCTGACATGCCTGACTGCCTCTGTCATGTGGCCAATTCAACAGATTGTCTGAATGAAACAATGGAAAGGGCAGGGTCTGTGACTGAATGTCTGCTGGAAAGGGGGGGGGGCAGCATCCATGTAAATGTAGGTCAGCAGTATCATCTGATGTTAGCCAAAGTGTATGTGCTCGATCATGCTCCCGTAGTGGCACTACTTCCACTGCTCCATCAGTAATTGAGGTGTCCATACCCGGACATGGTAGGCATGGAGTCATGGTCCTGGGTGTACTCATGAAGGGAGCTCATCCAGCAGACATCAGTCATATACAAGTAGCAGCAGCACATCTGACTATGGGCATGAATGTGCCAGTGCAATTCCTGACAGAGAAAGTTCTCGTGGTCATGAGCAATGATGATAAACTGTTACTTCTACATTGCATGGCTGACACCTGCCCAATATGCCAGGACACAGAGCTAAAACACAGCTTGATGTGTTCTTGCAGATACTCATGCACACATTACACCTCGACTGTCCATATAAACACACACACACACACACACACACACACACACACACACACACACACACACACACACATTTAACAGGTACACAGGTCATTCATGAAGCTTGCAGCCCCTTCTGTCTTATTGGTCATTTTATAATTAACTTTCTGCCTGCCTGTCTTTCTTCCTCATATGTACTCACTACCTTTTGTGTCAGCCTAGGCCTACTGCCCCCCCCCCCCAACACACACAAAACACCCTGTGCAAATTATGATAAATCTGCCATATCCTTGTTTTCTAACTCTTGGATTCAGGGATACATAAGTCTTTTGTCCGATGCCCAGTGTGCACAGCTGATTGAGTGCTTAGTATACATATGTTTGTGATGCTCTTTTGAAAATTGTACTGTTTTGTTTCAGGTTTTTGCAAAGCATGTATCTTTGATGCATAAGGCCTATTAGTTGATAGAAAATACATCTATTAACATAAGTCATTGCTGTCACATATTGATACCCTTGCTATAAAAAATCACCCACCTTCTTCTTAGTTACTTTAGCAAGTAATAGTATGCAAGGATCTGCCATTCATTTGTGTTCTTAGCCATTTATTTTCCTGTTCCAGGTTCAACACTTACCGTGATAGTCCAGCAGTTGCAAGAGTTTTCATTCAGGGTTGACTCTGTGTGATACTAGCAGTACACAGCCATTTCATGGGTAAGCGAGGGTTATGAGCATTACCTGGCATCAATTTTACTGTTATGTATGCGCATAAGGTGAAGGTTATACCCTCTTAGGTGGTGAGCATGTGTGCTGTCCATTGCTTCTTGGCAGGGGCATATTGTGCAAGCCTACATCTATCTACATCCACAGCGGCTGGTGGTTCCCCCCTTACTCCTCACCTGCGTGTGACTGTGGTGACCTTGCCAGTGGTGTTGGGATGTGTGCCCCTTCCCCTTGGTGTTCTTGTTGAAGTTGTTTTCTCTTATTAATATTGTGAAGGATAGCACAGACAGTGAAAATTTCAGCACAAGTGTGGGGATTGTACTGCATGACTCCTCCAGATGTATCTAGGCACCGGAACCATGACTTCAGCAGCCCAAACACATGCTCTGTGATATTTCATGTTTGAGTGTGTGCCTCATTATAGCATTGTTTGTTGGGTTGGTGTGCATTTCTAATGGGCATCATTAGCCACTGTTTGAGTGCATTCCCTGCATCCTCCAGTAAATGACCTTGTGGGATATCCCCCTTAGAAAACCTCTGATACATTTGAGAGTTGTGCCAGATATGGGAGTCGTGGTAACTGCCTTGGCTGCCAGCACACACATTCAGGATGATTCCCTTAACATTACACATGACCTGGCAGTTAATGGAGTGGAAGCCCTTTCCATGTATATACACCCTTCCTTGTTCCCCAGGTGGTTCTTTGTTTTCAATGTGCATGCAGTCTATGGCACCCAAGACTTCAGGGAAATATGATACAGGGTCGAAATTCTGCATAGTTGTAGCTCTGTCCTCAGGTGTACAGGGAAAATGCATTTAGTCACTGGTATGTTGTATCATAACATTCAGGAATTGATGGAGGATCCTGGATGCTGATACCTGTGACACCCCCAGCATATCCACTGTTGGTCTCTGGAAGGCTCATGTAGCTAATATTCTAAGTGATACATGTACCTTAAGTCTCCACAAACACTGGTTCCCCTCAGTTTCTTCTTGCTCTCAGTTGAGGATGACAGAGGTCTCATAGTTCCTGTAGTGTGTCTCTGTCTACCCTGTAGCACTGTACAATTTGCACCTCATGCAGACCATGAAAAGTTAAACAGGATCTAAACACCCTTCTCCTTCTTGGCCAAGGTCTATTAGCAGCAGCAGAGCAGCAAAGACTTGTGCCAGTTGCACATAAAAATGAAGATCAACAGCAGCTCCTAACATAGTGTCAGTGTAGATGAGTTTCTGTGACTGAATTCTAGTAGGTTTTGGAATTTGTAGCCGAAACCTGCATTGAGTGCACACAATTGTTTTGTAGCTTGTTGAATAGCTCCTCCAACTTGGATTGGTTAATTAGCATACAATTCAGCTACTTATGATATAATTAGCATGACACAATGTTTACCATGTTTGTACAGCTCTACATGCCATATAGAGCCGCTTACTGAATATGAAACAGCATGCTACCATGTGCATGTTGCACACACCATGTAGGCTTTATTGAATCCAGCGCTTATTCCTCATATAAGAATTGTGCATTCACTTCAGTCTTGCAAATGGCATTCTTATCCATTCATTACTTCATGTTTATACTTAGAGCAATATCTCACAATCTTTAGACATTGAAAACAGGAACAAAGTCCCTTTCAAAGTAGGAACATCCAGCTAAAAATCTGGACATCTAATTAGCATAAAAATTGAATACCAAAGAGCTCATAGCTCTTCCCACCCCAGTAGGAATGTGGGATAATACTCAGAAACGTGTATTTATCAAAACAGGGAGTGACAACAAATATGGAAAAGTATGAGCACATTATCAACGGGACATTTTAAAATCTGTACACATTAATGAACTGCATTGCAAAATTTGACTACACAGAGGTAATTTATTTTTCTTTCAGAAAAAGGGAAATGTAAGCTGTGTCCTCTTTCTTGAAATTATTGTTGCCAGTACTATGTTGGCCATGTAGTATAGTTTTCTATGTACTAGACAGCTTCAGAAAGCAAGAGTGATGAGGGGGACTGAGAAAATTGATTGAGGAGGTAAACCAAGCTTGAAAACAGTGGTATATAGGTTCATAGGTTCATAGGTGTGTACTAGGCCAATGGCCCTGGAGCCTTTACAAGCCTAGCCCATAGAAGTGTCCTGGCACTGTGCCACCTGACGTTAGTTCCCAGTGCCTCTATCAAGTAGAGATAGTGGAGAGTTTCCCGGGGTGAACTTTCTATTTCCCATCTACTCATCAAGATTTCTCTTGATGAGGGCCAGTGAGGTGCTCTGCTTGACATGTATAGGAAGTCTATTCCAGAGTATGGGCAGTCTCTGGGCTATGCACCTGTCCCTCCTGCATGTTCTGTTGATTGTGGTAATGAGGTTGAGGTCTCTGCAGCATGTAGTGCAGAGGGATTAGGATTTGTTTAGATGTAGCATTTCTAACAGAGCTGGGTCACACATAGCTTTGTAAGTTAAACAGAGATCACCTCTTAGTAGACAATATGAGACAGAGAACAGCTGGAGTTTTTTGAGTCTGTCCATGAAGGACATGTGCTTAAGGCCTAGGATCCTCTTCATGAGGTACTTTTGTGGCCTCTCCAGCTGTTTCAGGTGTCTATGATGTACATGCCAAATGGGGCATTATACTCGATGATTTGTCTAGGGGAGAGAGAGATGATGACCTCTTTCTTCCTGGATGCAAAACCCTTGGTAATGAGATGTGCCATACAGAAGACTTTCTGACCTCAGTGACAATGTGGTGGTCAAAGGAAAGGTTACTGTCAACCTGTGTCACCAGATCTCTTATAACACCTTCAGTGTTCACTGGGTTCCCATTGATGTGGTAATTAGTGGGACCTGAGTTTTCAAAAAGGGGATGACGACTCATCTTTTGGCATTAAGCTTAAGGCCATGTTTTCGACACCAGTCACTGGTCACAGTAAGGCCTTTCTGTAGGATGTCTGCATTACTTGGGGAGTTAATAATGTCTCCCAGCTTGCAGTCATCTGTGAACGTGGTCATCCAGAGTCTCCCCATGTTGGCCTAGACTTCCGAAAAGTAGATGCCAAACAGGAGAGGACCCAGGACTGATCCCTGTGGGACTCCACTCATGACTGGTCGGCAGTCTGACTTGGAAGCTGCTACTTTCACACTGTGGGTTCTATCTGTCAGCCAATTTGCAACCCACCTAATGATATAGGGGATGATGCCTAGTTTGGTGAGTTTATCAATTATTCCTGAGTGAGTAATGGTGTCAAAGGCATTGGCCAGATCGAGGTATACTGTATGAACTGCCTTACCCTCATCCACAGCTCTGTTGACTGACTCAAAGAAGTCAACCAGGTTGAGCTGGCATGATCTGCCTTTCACAAAACCAAATTGTGTGGTATCTAGAGTTTTGAGATTCCCTATATCCTTATTAATTAGGTCCATGATGATGAGCTCCATAGCCTTACATATCAGATTCATCAGGCAAATGGGACGATAATTCCCCAGGTTTGTATTCACTCCTCCTTTATGGAGAGGGATAACTGTAGCAGTGCGTCATTCGGTATGGACAAAGCCTGAGGTGTTGCTGTGAGTGAACAGGGCACACAGATGTGGTGCCAGTTCACTCCAAAAATAAGGACATCTTATGGAGGGGTAAACGAGGCCTGATAATAGGAATGTTCCTTGCAAATATGGACAGTTGAGCAGTCGGCATAGAGCCACTCCACAATAATTCTCTGGTTTGTCCTTCATTTAGTCACTAATTATTATTTTGCATCTACTTTTATAACCTGTAACAAACCTTCTGTGCTTAATTCTGCTCTACCATGCCAAATGTGTTATTTTTTTTCTATCTGCCTCTTAGTAGTTTGATATATCAAGACACCTGATAGCACTGCTATTATATTGTTTTCGGCTCACAGCGTGATATGGTGAATGATCTTAAACTGGTCTACAGTGCAGTATAAGGAAGGTGCATCTGCTTAAGTTGGTGATAGTTCAGCTGGATGCAAAAGATCCTATAATACCTTTTGAAAAAAGTAAGGAAAGTTTCCCCATTGCCCTTCTTAAATTTCCCCTAATAGTATCAGGTGTCCATTGAAAAGAGGCTCCTAACCTTGTGGGACTAACCCAGTCAACAAAAATAAAATAAATAAGGGTTTTATAACAACCATACTGGAAGCTAACATTCATTGGGTCATACAGTGTGTAAATTATATGTGTGTGGTTATGACATATTACATCGTCTTTCTTAACATATCTGTTATACAGTGATTATTTCTTTTACTGAAATTGAAGTTGCATATATGCATTATAATATACTGTTCTACCAATGTTGATAGAAGAGAAAATAAAGATAATAATGGTAGATTTGTGGTATTAAGGGGCTACCGGCAAGGGACGAGGATTATGCTGGCTTGTATTTATATTTCACCTAAAACTGCGATTATGAAGCTTAAAAAAATTGAGAGAAATAATCAGCTTTCAGCAGGGAATATTACTTATAGGTGGGGAATGGAATTTGATTTGCAACAATGAAGCTGTATCTGAGGGCCTAAAAGGGAAAATATAACAAGAGAGGGTACATTTCTGAAGAAAGTTATGAAAATATTTGGTATGGAAGATGTGAATTCAGTTGTAAGAACTCTGAGAGAATGTATATATTATTTCCCAAGGTACAATAACTTGTCTATACTAGAGATAAATTATATTTCACAGGAACATATGCACTTAATTCAGAACTTTGACATACATCCAATAACTATTTCAGATCATGCACCAGTAATTACTAAGATAAAAATGCAAGGTAATAAAGTAAAGATGAGACACTGGTGCTCTTAAAGAGATGAATTTAAGGAATGCATAGTGGAAATTATGTGTGAGTTATTTGCGAAGATAGAAAGTACTCCAGAAGTTATAGGAAGTGAGTGAGATAAAATGAAAGTGGAGTTTAAAAATAGGGTAGAAATAAAATAAAAAAAAATGTGGTTAAAAATTAACAAGAATTACTTAGAGGGGCTGACAAAGGTTAAAGTATTACGGAATAAGAGGAATCTCATAAAATAAAATGAGGCACAATTACAGAATGTTAAAAAAAATTAGGGAGTAACTGGATAATATGCATGAGTGTAGAAAGATTGCTGTAAAGCAAGTGGTTTTTGATAATAACTCCAAAGCACAAAAACGTTTGACACAACAACTTAGGTAACAGAACATAGAAAGGGTTGTTGCCAAATTTAGGGAGCATCAACAAGAAAATAACAAGACATCCTGTAGTGGTACTAAAGATATTTTGGAAATATTATGAAGAGACGTGGTAAAATCAAAAACAGCATAAATGGAAATATTTATGGAAGAATTAAACATGCTAAAGTTAGAGATAGATGAGCTCAACAATAAACAGTTAAGATTTGAGGAGATGAGATAAAAATGATGATGCATAACTTTTCTGTAGGAAAGTCTACAGGAATAGATGGTATTCCAGTGGAAAGTTTGAAACTAGGAGAGAAGAATGTGATTAAGGTTTGGAAGGTTTTGAATAACAGTATTTTAAAAGGAGGTTAATCCCCGATATTCTGGAAAAAAAAGTGTAGTGGCTGTAGTACCTAAAGAGAGTTAAGACCCATCAGACCCTGCTTTATATAGGCCATTTTCAATTTTAAGGCATGGTTATAAAGTTTTTATGTCTACACTGGCTAAAAGAATGGCAAAAGTGTTGACAAAATTGATAGATATGTATCAGAGTGGTTTTGTTGAGTGAAGGCAAACATTTGACAGCAGTAACAGAACAATGATGATCTAGAGGGAAGCAGAATGTAAGAAAATGTCACTATTGTTGGTGGGTCTTGATGCAGAGAAAGCATTCAACACAGCTGGAATTTTATGATTAGGGCAATGGAAACATTTGAATTTCCTGATACAATAATATGGTTAATTAAGAGGATATTTGAGCAATCAGAGGCAAAAATCAAATTGGGACAGTTTCTGTCTGCCAAGTTGTGTCAGAAGAGAAAAAACAGGTAGTGGTGTTCTCTTTCCGTTGTGTTATTTGTGTTATATTTAGAACCATTGGCAAAGAAAGTGAGGAAATTAAAGAAAAGCTGACTTTATTTGCAGATGACATTATTTTGCACATGGTAAAACTAGAAAAGGCCATCTCAGTGTTGTGAAAAATTCTGAGACAATTCTGTTTTTTTTGGATATAAAATTAATGAAAATAAAACAAAGGCTATAGCCATAAACTATATACCCACACATTTATGGGCACATGATAAAATGAAGCATTTAGGAGTATAGATTAAAAGGGATGCTGTTACGACAGCTAAGCATACATGGAAAGAATGCAAGAGACTTAGTAAAAGATAATTCAATAACTGAGAAACTGGAGGCTCTTGCTTATGGATACGGATAACAAGATACAAGCAGTAAAAACGTTTTTAGTCCCTTTAGTTTTATACTCAGGTCAGGAATATTTTTATCAACCATAGTAAAAGTTCTGGATAGTAATTTTAAAGAGTTGAAGGATTATATCTGGGAAGGAAGCCGGGTGAATTCAATTGGATTAAGTTGATCCTTCCAACAGAATAAGGGAGTTTAGGATTACCTGATTTGCAGGGATATTTTAGAGATATACAGTTTAGATGTTTATACAGAACACAAGCAGAAAGCAACAATTCAAATTGTAAATGGATTATTTGTTTTATTATTTCTTTTTGGTTTTGGCTATTTGATTGATGTGTTAGTCACTGTTTACATTTGACAATGAGACATGCTGCCCTCACTTGACATGGAACATCTAATAGAACATGGCTGTTAGTCAATCTTATCAAAAACACTTTCTAGAACTGCTTACCTTAAGAAATGGCTGCTACACTATCATGTGCATATAGTAAAAAGCTGAATACTTTTATCTAATGTTCTAGAGGAAACTTTGTTTATTTCTTTTCCTCCTTTTTCTTTTGTCATATTTTGGCTTTGAAATCATTTCTTAATTTGTATAGGCTTAAGATGTCTTATAAGTGACAACTGGGTGTAATGATTAAAGTATCTGACACAATAGATTAAATTTTGTCAACAACAAATCAAACCACCCCATACACATTTTTAATGTAAAAGCTGAGACATTCAAAAAGAGACCAAACTTTAGAGCCTTATAGCCTGCCAGCAATTCAGATGACATATATGATTTATTGTACTTGTCCTCTTTGCAGACAGGATTTCAG
>NC_056731.1:698582056-698639556 GCF_019279795.1 Protopterus annectens
AAGGCAACGGCATAATTTCCAGTTTAGTAGTTGGGATTTAAGCTCCTTTTTAAAACAGTGAAAGGAAAGGCTGGATCTAATATGGAGAGGGAGTTTGTTCCAATTTAGTGAGACAGAGTGTTTGTAAAGTAGTTTGCCAATATTCCTGTCAGGGTTATAAACTGAGAGAAGATGCTGATCAGCATTCCAGAGAGGCCGGGGGTGTATAGAGAGTAACATGGGAGGCAAGAGCACGGCAGGCAGAGGGTTTGTTGAGTATGGAAAAGGTTGTGTGAAGTTGCGATTGTAGGAGAAGATGCAGAAATTCCAGCCGCTGAAGTTTGTTTAGTGAAAGGCAGTGATGCGCCGACAGTGGTTGGTTTAGAATAAATCTGGCAATTCCGTTGTATGTTTGTTCCAGTTTCTGCATTGAGGTAGTTTGGATATTGGTAAGGACGGGGGAAGTGTATAAAAGGCTAGGTAAAAGAAATGCCTGTGCAAGAGTGCGTTTAGTGGCAGTAGTGAGAAATTTTTTGTTCCTATAAAGTAGTCCAAGTTTTTGGTGGGTTTTCTTGATGGCCTGTTGTATGTGCAAGTCAAATTTTAGTCGGTCATCAATTATTACCTCAAAGAGTTTGGTGTGTGAGGCAGGGAAGATAGTGTTGAAATCTAGAGAGGATAGAGAAAATTTGGATTTAAGGTGAGAGAGTGTTTGAGGTAGGAAGGAGTTGAGGGTTTTTTTGGTTAAAGATTAGTTGATTATTTCTGAGCCATTTTTCAACAGAGATAAAGGAATTCTGTGTTAGTGTGTGTAGTTCAGAGATAGTATTAGAGATAGATAAGAGACTAGAGTCATCTGCGTATTGTATTATAGATGAGAGACTGCAGGATTAATGTAGGTTGTTGGCAGAAATATTGAAAAGGAGTGATCTAAATATGGAGCCTTGGGTACTCCTGTCTGAACAGCAAGGAAGGGTGAGAAAGCCTGCTGCCATCTAACAGCTTGTTATCTGCCAGTAAGGCAGGACTGGAACCAGCCAAGAGTAGAAGGAGAGAGGTTTAGGTCTGAGAGTTTCTTAAGAAGGATGGGATGAGACACAGTGTCAAAGGCTTTGGAGAGATCAAGGAATAGACAGGAGATTAGGAAGTTTTTGTCCCAAGCTTCTGCAACCTTTTGAGTAAAGGATAGTAGGGCAGTCAAGGTACTGTGTTTAGTGCACAAACCATGTCACGAGGGGGGTGAGGAGTTGTTCGTGAATGAGATAGGACAGTAGTTGAGTATGTATACATTTTTCAAGGATCTTAGAGAGTGGTGAGAGAATAGAAATTGATCCATAGTTAGAGGGTTCAACAGAGTTGCCACAGAGTTGCCACCTTTGTGAAGAGGAGTGGTATAGAAGGATTTCCATATTTCAGGTACGGTAGATTCCTGAATTGAGCAGTTGATTAAGATAGATACAGGATATGCAATAGATTCAGCAGCAATTTTCAGAAATTAAGGGGGGAGTTTATCAGTGGACCGAAAGAGTGGGTTTTAGTTTGAGAAGCAGGTAATGATATATTTTGTAGAAACTGGTTGCAAGGTAAAAGGGTGATAGAGGAGCATAGAGGTTTAGGGGGAGGTGAGGGTGTCACAGAAGAGTTGGAATGAGCAGAGTTACCAGAAGGCAGGAGTTTAGATATTCTATCTATGAAGTGTTTGTTGAGTAAGTCTGCAGTTTCAGAGGGAGAGTGATAGGGGAAAGGGTTAGGGATGGTAGGAGAACCAGTGTGGGGCAGGGAGTTGATAGTACTCCAGAATTTTTTGGGGTCATTTTGGTGAGAGCTTTGAAATGTAGTGAAATATTGGCATTTATCCAAAATAGTAACTTTTTTTACATGATTTCTGAGATGCTTATAACCTTGGAGAAAGGTGGGAGTTTTAGTGGTTTGCCGTTTTTTCCATAGAGCATCTCTTTCATGCATCAAAGCATGAGTAGATTTGGAGAGCCAGGGTGCAAAATTAGATTTGATTCTGATTTTGCGAGTTGGGGCATGAGAGTTTAGGACATCAAGGAAACTGTGGTTGAATTTAGTAACAGCATCATTGACCGGGAGACTTTTTAGGAAAGACCAGTTGATGGCAGATTGTCTATAGTTAAAGGTTTCAGGTGAAAAGTATATCAGTTTCCTACTATCTCTGTAGAGATGGGGCTTAGAGAGATGAGGAGAGTGCCTTAAGATAGAGATGGGAGAATGGTCACTAATAAGAGTCAGGGAAGGCAGAAGGGTTACAATAGCTGTTTGGAGAGTTGGTCAAGATCCAAGTACCAATTATATGCTAATCAACCACTTACAGAATGGCCAGACTATGTGCAATACGTCAATTAAATTTCCTGAAAGTGGTAGTATAAAACCAACATTCAGGAACTCAAATCTAAAAGCTTTTATTTGGGTTATGACTTCTTTTACCTTGTAATGATTCACAGATGTGAACTAAAGTCTTTTAATGGTGTCCAATTTTTAAATATCTCTTAAATGTAGTCTGTCTATCCAATGATCTATTTACTTACATATCTATCAATCTGTCTCTTTAATCTAGCTTTCTGTCTTTGTCCCTCTCTCTTTCTCTCTCTCTCTTATTTGTTTAATAATCCATGTATGTGTTCCTTTTAAATTTTAATTATATTTAATTATTCATAACAGTGAATAATTATTGAGTAATATGTTGCTTCTGTAAAACTAGAAGGAATACATAAGTGAATACACCTCCATGCTGCTGTTAAAACTTCAGTTCATGTGTAGCTAATGAACCTGTTGAGATTCTTCCACAATGTCGGAATATTTTAGTTGGGTATCAGCAGACTTAATAGCTAAAAATGTCTAATATAGTTTCCAAGTTACCTTAATGAGCTGCTTGTATAATTGTGCTATTGCTCTGTTATGGAGGAACATTTTAGTTTAAGTAATTAAGCTTCCTATTCAGTTTGATACTGACAACTGTAGGCTAATGCATCCTATTGACACGTCAGTTCTCTAAACTTTTAATTTTGCCAGAGCAGTTGAGCTATTCCAAACTGACTTTTGGAAGGATAGTAGTAAACCATTATTTCTTTGAAACAGTGCAATGGGGGAATGAACAAACAATGTGCCCTAATAATTTCATTTTCTTGCTAAGGTCTACAGAAAGAAAGAAGAATGGAGTAAAGGCTCATGGATTAAAGCCACGGAATGTACAAAGTCAGTTTAAATAATAAAGTCACGTAGAAGCCAATGCTACAGTTGTAAGCTCACTTGATATCCGCTCCCACAGACAACTAGATCCCCTGTTGCTCTGTATTGCCATGTCACATTTATCATTTTTGTACAGCACTTCCAAGCCTGCTCCTTACTAATAATATCTGTAATATCATTAAATGCATCTCTTTCTTTAAATGACTTAGATTCACCCAAGATCCAATATTCTGAATGATTTCCTATATGGAATATAATGCCAGTTTTTGTTATTATTATGATTATTATTATTATTATTATTAGTATTATTATTGTTGTTATTATTATTCATAATCAACTAAATATACAGCAGACTAAGGGTAAGCCTACTATAGATAAAGCCATCTGACAATCCTTGACTAAATATATCATCAATATCACAGGTTTCTCCTCCAAAAGTAACCTATCAGACCTGTCCGATAAATTTCTAACAGAATTTGTAGATTCAAAATCCTGCCCACTGAATGAACACCACAGCACCTTTCATTTCTGTACAAGCTGGCTTCCAGTATGGGACTATTTTGACCTCTTCTTCCTTACTCTTATTTACAAAGCCATCAATAACCGCCTTCCCTCAAATTTCCTTAAATCTTGGCTCTCTGTCCACTACATATGAACAGTGTCACAAAGCAACAATACTTCTCTCTTATATAAATCTGGCACCTCTGTCAACACATCCAACCATAATTTTTCACTCCTTGGTAACACTCTCACTGTCAACAACACCCAGTATGCAACTCTTCTATATTACATGACTTCCTAGCTTAATTTATAACACATCTGATAAACATAACCATCAGTTATTACTTCAAACACACCTCTAATGCTTAAACATTCATCTGGCTTAGTCCTTTCTCTGAAAATAAATCTGGAGAATAACATATGCTGTCAATAAGTATCAGATCTTGTCAGTGTTGTAAATATTGTGTATTATGTTTTGGATAGGTAGAAGTATATGTTACTTCTTAGTCACTATCCTTTTTCTACAACCATTGCGACCATTTTACTCAGCAACAGACATTTGTTTTACTTGATATTTTATATAATGCTTAAGATAGGTAGAATTATGTGCTAGTCGCCTAGCCTTTTTATGATACCGCTGCAATATTTTAGTCAGTGGTAGTCTTTCAGTTTCTTTCCATAGTTCTTGCTTATAGCAAATGTATTAATACATTGTACTGTACAAATAATTAAAAGGACATTCTTTTTTATATTCTATATATCTCTGTAACTCATTGTCTGTGACTCAAATTGACCCTCAAGGGTTATGCTTAATGAATGCATAACAGCCAATGGCTAACAGACTGCCCATTCATATTCTCATACTTAATTTGCTCTGTTTATCTACTGTTTTCTTAAATCCAGATATGATCCAAAAATGCAGTCAAAGGCATTACCAGATATATACAATATACACAGAACTTGCAATCAAATAGATAGCCCATGCATACAATTTGAAAAGAATGTTCCAACCTTTGCTTTGCTTCATTACGCAACTTGCAGCCATACCATAAAAGGGACACAGGAAGGTTTTTAATTAACAAGTTCTCCCTGGTAACAGGCAGCTCTACATTGTGCCTCATTCCTGTTTGATCATGTTGTCTTACTTGTACAGTGTATTATATCCAAGAGAATAAGAAGAAGGTATGACAGGCACAGTTATAGACATTTAGATAGCATTGTTTGTTTAAAATGGTATATGCAGGATTTCTCTATGACATCTTTAATAACTACTCTGAGGTAGTGAATACTGATCATAGTCTGTCTCTCAGTTTTATTTATTTATTTATTAACTGGGTAGTTGAAATGATCCTTGCACTTTTTCAGGCATGGCATAGTTAGCAGGCACAGAAATGATCCAAAATAATAGAGACTAGAAAAAGTTGCAATAATGCAAAACAAAAGCAGAGCATACAGTAAAGGAAATGTATGCACACACAAATAATTCTCACCCCCCCCCCTGTCTCTCTCTCTCTCTGTATATATATATATATATATATATATATATATATATATATATATATATATATATACACATATATATATATATTCACACACACACACACACACACACACACACACACACACACTCACACACACACACTCACTCACATATATTTTTTATATTTATATATTCCAAAATATATATGCAAAACAAACAGAGCTAAGCAAACTTAGATAACAAACATGCATTTAAAGCCCACGACTGTTGTTACAATGGATTTTGTTTTGCCCCCCCGCCCCAGCTATCAGCTCCACTTCTCCTTCCACTCAAATGACCCACTCTTTCCCTTCTAAGTCCTCAGACAAGGGTTGGGTTGACTTGAGAGAGACAGCATCATACTGCAAGCTGGAGGACTTAGTTCCTTAACAGTCTGTGCCAGTTCCAGGTTCAGAATCTGGCACTTCCATCTGGGAGATGTAGATGTCTCCACTTCCATTGTGATTTGCTTATCTTGAGCCCCACCATCAAGGAGTATGCAGTGGGATAGTATGATTCCATGCATCATCTGCCTGCTGTGGTCCTGCCATCTCCCACCCTGGCATGAACTCGGTTTTATTCTCTGCAGCTCTAGCAACATCTCTCCTCAACATGGAATCCTGCCTCCCTCTCCCTGAGAGAGACCAAATGATGGTAGGTCTTCTCTTTAGAGGTCACCTATGTCATGAGCAGGACTCCTTCCCTCTACACCATGGAAATGGCATTTTTTTATAATAGACTGGTAATGACACACAGCTTTAAAGACAAGTGAGATCAAGCATTATCTTTGTGCCACAAACACTTGCAGCCACCTTTGAGATGTTCTTTTATCTTGTTTCTTTTTGTTTTGTTTTTAACTTTCCTAAAAACATTTTCCCTAAAGGCATTATATATGTGAGCTACATGACTATAATGTTATCCTAGTCTACAGAACACAGGGGTAATAAGGGTCATTAATTAATTTTTGAGGCACATTTGGGCAATGATCTAGAAGAAAGTCACACATTTGATGCTGTCTAAAATATCTAAAATAAAATATCTAAAAAGAGGGTAGCCCTAGCAGAGTCTGTACTTTGAATTAATAAACAATGGTATTATCTGTAATGTCTAAACAGACTGAAGGTAAAGAAATAAGGTATGTTCAAATCTGTTAGAGTGCACATATGTATATAAAATTACATGCAGTAACTTTTCTAGGATGCATACATTGTAATCTATCTAGACATGATGAATACCAGTCATGTTTCATCTATCTGTGCAATGTTTTAAACGTACTATGTCAGATGTCTTGTTCTACACTTAACTTGTTCTAGTGCTCTTCTATGTTCATTTTGTTACTGCAAATCAAATGGTGAAAGCAAATGTCTACATGTACAGGTATTTAAGTCTATGCAAATAAGTATATATATCACTTTCTTCCATGATACTTATCATGTGCTGTAATGTATAGAAATGCACTGTGATACAACGAAATATAGTGTGAGGCACTCCAGACCTCATGCTAACTTTTTTGTATACTTCGCATGTAGTCGAATCATTTATTCTTTGATGCCCTATGAAAACAGGCAATGTCTTGTATCGACAAGCCAACTAACAAAATGTATAAGTTAGTATAAAATAAGCAAGAGTAGTCATTAACATTTTTGAAATGGTCAGCATCAATGCAAACTAAAGTTGTGCATTAAAAGTATCTCACTTTGACTAAAAATGCAACTCGTAGTTAAATAGTAGTTGAGTCTGGGTTGAATTTATTATATTCACAGATAGTGAGAAGAATATAATCATGGAAGAGAACAGCCATGTGGTCATTGCTAGTAAAATATAGATGGCTGTCCATCCATTTAACTATGGAATTAATTATTGGTACCTGCCATTAAACTGTTTCTCATGATAAGAAAAGACTCCTCTTTCAGACTTTGCGTTTTCTGAATAACGAAGAAGGCAGTCAGCTCCTCAATGAAGACAGCATTTTATAGAAAACTTGGGGGAATATCAATGATTGGAAAGAAAGAAAGAAGAATTAATGTCGAGTCAACAAAAAGTACTGTGCCATAAGTATATTAGTCACTGAAGTTTAAATGTGATAAGTAAACATGTGGTGTCAGGGTGGATAAACTTCTTTCTTTCTTTCTATTAATATTAGAATAACATTTAAATATGTAATTTACATAACTAGCACCTAAAACAATAGCGCTATGCATTACCACTATTTTCTTTATCGTCAGGATTGGTCCAGGGCATGAATTCATAGGAACTTTCAAGGAATCGTTATGGAAATTACATTGATTATATATGTAGATATCTTAGTCCTTGGACACATCAACTGAGTTATTTTGCTGGTAAATACAAAAGAAAACCATATGTAAACATAATAAAGCTACTACATGCAAAATATATATTTCATTTATCAGCTGTGTCAACCATTGGTATAATTTAATGCCACATTGTATGCATGTGTATTTATAGGACTGTTTCTTCCATGATGCTAAAAGAATGTATGAAATTTCAATATATTCTATTTTACTAAGTAGATTTCAAACACTTGAAAATCTATAACATTTTCAGCCTTTCATGCTGTAGGTACTAGACATATATGACTTTTCTGGGCTCTTGCTGACTTGTGGCTCTAGTCTTAGTTTAAGAAGACAGTGCAAATTCAACAGTCCTGATATGGGAAATACGTAGGAATGTATTCCAAAAATTATGCAAAGGTTAAAATGATGCCTCTGACAACACGTAAGTGATCACAACATTGACAGTGTTGCTTGTGAATGTGTAAAATATGCACTAACACCACCATTTACGCATTTCAATTATTATTCTTCCTTTATTTTTTTTAGTGGAATTTAAATTCAAATGCAATGTAACAAACCATGTTAATTCCTTAATAAAAGGCCTAAATAACTGTTTACATTAAAAAAAATCAAGCCAAGCTGCTGTAATTGCTTCTTCAGCTGAATTAAAATCCCAGTGGTATGGGATAACTAAGCTATGAAAAAAAAAGGTTAAACTGCATATCAAACACTGATGGGAGCTGAGAGGACATACGGCCCAATTAAACATTCACTACTGTTCTCGCTCATAAGTACTTGTTACATATTCCCAGTGGAGCACAATTTCAAGCTGGTGAAGTAGGAACCTAGCAAGGACCTGTTCATGAGAGCTTTGTTTTTGAGCTACAGGTCCAGCCCGGTCCTTCTAGGTGAGTGGCTTCTCCCTCCTTCTCTATTAATCATCATATGGCCTTCTAACACCTGAGACTGACTCATACTCCCACTGTTGCTATATTGACAATATTCCCTGCTGAATTACTCATTTTCTTAGCCTGGGCTAGAATGACCTCTTTAAAATTCTTTATAAATGTCAGTAATTGCTGCATCAAACTTCAATTCATTACTTTCCTGGGCTTTGTGTATTTTGATGATATGAAAGTTGACCACATTTACATGCAAATTGAAGTTTTATATTAATAAAGGGCAGTAAAAAGGAGATTGCATGGTAATACTCTGTTATGACTTTTAAATACATTTGCCCATGTCTCAACTTGGCATTAGCATGGTCAGACCATGAGGAAATCATGTTGGCCTGATTGCAATTTTGTTTTCCAATTGAAAGTACAATTACATCAGGTTTCCCTGTCATTTCTAATAATAAGTCAAGTTTGCTTGCTAAATTGAAGAATTTTGCTGGGCTGTGAGATGGTTTGGTAGCAGGCGAGGAGACAGCTGTTTCTGTACAGAATGTCTCATCTTGAGTGCCTGCTCTGTTCTAGACCCAAAGGTTTGCTAAATGAAAGGACACAATTACTAAGTGTCTCATTCAGCTATGATTGGCTACTGAGAGGAAATTAATTTGCAGTGCAGGGCTTACAGCCCAAGGTAGTACATTTAATATACAGCTTAAAACAGTCGTCAGCATACCCTCAACCTTAAAGTAACCAGGGCACTGTATAGTGCAAATAGCCCAACAACATTCCCAGACATCGGCTGTCTGAAGCAATATATTATTAATCACAACAGTTTGGTTTCAAAGGACTGAAATATAATACAGACAGAAGGAGATGCATTATGCTTTGCATTTAAACCAGATATTCACTTTTAAGAATGCAGCCTTAAATGCAGCTATCTCACAGTTTTCACAATTGTTTTAAGATTTGATATTTTTGTCACACTGGTGTTACTTTTGAATAAGTTAAAGAACTGTAACTAGGCAATAGACAGGGTCTCATTGGGAAACAAAATGTCAATCACTCATCTCACAAAGTGGTTTTGACAGTAAATACTGATTTGAATTCCTCAGAGAAGAATGAATTATGGAAAAATACAAAGCATATGAAGCCCTGTCTTTTATATGTTTAAATATTCTGAATAAAGCAATGTTAAAAACAGGCATTCAGCAGAGAATCTGTTCGGCTCAAAAATATATTACTTTAAGTGTAATGCAGGCTTGCCACAGCTCATCTCATCATCAACATTTTAGCTCTTCACCTAAGTCACAATTAAGACATTATTTGTGCGGCAATGGTATACTGCTAAATAAACTCTCGGGGTTTAGTCTCTTGACTGCTGTTGTGTTCTGGATATTTATTTGCGTATTTCCTTCTGACAATTTCCGGTATTAAAATCATTTTAAAAGTAAAGTTTATTCATTTTTCCACATGCAGCTATGAAATAAAAATGTAAGACAGTATCCCAAACACATACTGCATGATTTCAGTAATCCACTTCTCAGATTTTATATGCGTAACAGTAATTTAAAATGCTAATATTTAAAGATTAGCATTTTTGTAATAATTTTCTGGATACCCTTAATACTGTTACTGATATTAATACTTCACAGCTTTATCACTTTAATGTAAAGGCTTAGGAATTCTACAGCTGATATAAGTGAAGTCTTTTTTCCTTGATATTACTGAAAGCAAAGGTAAGTTGATGCAGGAAAGTAAAAAATGTTTAAACTTAAAAGAACAGCAAAAGCTGAAATGGCACCTGTGAAAAATGTAACATGCTTCACTAACTGCATTATATCTTCTTAGCTTTAATTTAACTGCAGTATATAACATGATAGTTTTATTTTATACAGATGTATATACAAAGTAGAAAAAAGTCAAGAAACTGTAACATATGTGCCCACGGCAGGCGTTAACATTCTGAGGGACCCTAACAAGTGTCAAGTTGGGGACCCCTGGACACTTCCAGTCTAAGGATCACCCTTTAGTTCATACTGCAAAGTATTACGTTCATAGGTGATTTCTAGGCTAACAATCCCTGGGGGCTTTTTAAGCCTAGCCATACTTTCCAGAAAAGGTAGTACAAACAGACTGAACTAATTCTACAATGTTCTTACATTAAGACAGGTCTGTTTACCATCTCATTGAGGGGGTATTCACTGTGACTGATATTTAGTTGCAATGATGTTACATTACAATAACCCTATAAACAAGGCCAGGGCCAAAAAAAGAAAAAGACAGTCACTGTCCGTGCATTCATCTTGTGTTAGAATGTATTATAGCAGAGGCTCAAATGGAAACAGTCATGTATTACCCAGCATGCCTCCTTAACCCTACTAACCAAAGACAGATTTCTCTATACATGCCTGATGTATACACAGCAATGTCTTCCAACTTGTTGCTCCTAGAATGTACACTGTCCCATACAAGTTATAGTGACCTTCTTTGCATATCTCTAATATCTGTGACATTAGTAAAAGACACAGTGAACAGTCTTCCAGTCCCAGCACAAGCTATAATGACCTCCTGTGCACAGTTCTGAGGTTTGATTGTGAGGAAAATTAAAGAAATAATGAGCATACCATCCCCAGCCCTCACAGACAAGCTACAGCAACCTTCTGAACACAGCACTGAACAGGGCTTCTTGCAGTTGAGGGCAGAGGCCACCACTAAATTATTGTAAAAATCAATTTATACAGTCTGAGCAGTGCAGGCCACCCGATCCCTAAAAGGTCTAAGGGTCCAAATGTTCTAAGATATACTGTATGCCTTATGTTTGAAACATAATTACTTGTTAACTGTATTTTTTACTGCTGCACAGAACTTCAGCAAATAACAATATATTGTATGATATTATAATTGCTACATTTGATCAGTGACTGTTGTTTAGTGGTGAGTCACTTTTGTTCACCTCATTGAGAAGTAATGCATATCTGTCACACTGTCTCTGATTTCATAGAATGTCCCAGATTTTGCTTCAGTTTTTTGCTCTGTACCTAATAAAAGTTTTGATTTGCTGGAAAAACGTTCAGGATTATAGAGTGAATAATACCAGATATTAAAGTTCCACAGTCTTATTGTTCACAAAATCCATTCTGATGCAAAACACGTTATTATATTAACTTTTTAAGTGAATTGGAATAATATTAAAAATATTCTTCTGATTCTGAGCCTTTCTTCCACCATTATTTTTAGTTTTTTCCAGAATTCCTGACCTAAGAAATTAAGAATAGTACTACTTGGTATGCTGCCAGTTTTTATAAAACTCCCAGAAAAGAAAACCATCGCAACACATCAGAAGTATCTGCTCTTCTTAAAATCCCAGTAAAGCACTGAGATCACTCATTCTCGGCTGCAGATTTCTAGTGCCTACTTTAGTCACATTCACTCACTAATTACCAGCTTTATTTTAACAGGATTATATCCCAGTCTTGCTTAGGATAAAGTGTATAATCAGTGAAAGAATGACTTTTTTGTTCTTTTCATTTTCTCCCAACCAACAGCATCTTTTCTGGGGGCCCACGCAGTTGAGGATGATTGGGGTCTCCCATTAGCTATGGATAAAATGAATGGCCAATGCCGGCTATGATGTTTATTTTAGTAGAGAGAATGTCCACCAGCAGGATTTAACTAAGCCAAGGGTACTCTGACAGTGATAAAACATTTATTGAAATTATGAAGCCTGCTACTTGACAAAACGCTGTCACTGCAACCAGAGATATCTTTGAATTTTAGAGGATAAGAAGAGGCAAAAGTCTATAGGATTCTTCACCCTATGAGTTATTATTAACTTCATGGTTTATTCAGTACACAAAACTGCTGTACTAGCTTTTGTTGGCTTGACAAATATAAAAAAAACCCATCAAAATAAGATCATTTTTTTCTGGTTGGGGGCTGTGCAGATGCTAGGGTAGCTGTCACGGGGTTTGCTGGAGTTTAAAATGAACTATGTATAGATCAGGTTTATAAATGTTTCTTTTGTCTTTTGCTTTTTTTGACCATAGACATTCCTATAATTTTGGCTTTTTTTTAGTGACTAAACACAACATTTGCAAAGGTCAAAATAATTCATGGTTAAGTTGAATGGATTATCTTAATTACGCAAGTCACAGAAAGTGAATTATTCCAAGCATCAGCAATTAATCAGAAGGTAGATGAATTCTGAGAGGCAGTTAAAAACATTTAGATGGCAGAAATAAATGGGAGAGTGGTAGGGATATTAGGCAGCATATAACAAAGAAAAGAAGGATGAGTCTGTATATGTAATGAAGGCAAAGGTCACTTTGGAATTAAAAAAAAATAAAAAAAATTGACTTGCATGGAGTAAAATCAAGTATATGTAAATGAGAAAAAAGGGGGAATGAAGACTTAAACAGACTGATCATGGCTGTAAAGGAAACTCTAGATAACAAGGACATAAATGAAATGCTAAATGAGCCCTTCATCCGAGTATTTCCAGAAGAAAATTAGTCAAGAGCACCACACTGGGATAAGGGGTAAAAAGCAGTAAGAATGTCCAGTAGAGTGAAGAAGACTAGTGAAGGCACTGGCTACAATACAGGGCAACAAAGCATCACAGCCAAATGAGGTACCAGAAAGAGAATTCCAAAACCTAAAAGGAGATGTAGCAGAACCACTCAAAGACATCTTTAGTAGATCATTCACCAGCAGAAAAGTAAGACATGATTAGAAAATATATTAATTTGTCTGGAGAGGAGGGGTACAGTATATGTACAGACCACAGACTATCTTGTCACTTCCAAGTGAATTAAAATTTAGGCTCTAATAAAGGGTAACTAGCTTTATGACCAGATTCAGCTTGGCTTTGGCTTTACTTTCAAGTTACTAAGAAGAGGTGTTGGCCAGGCTTTATTATGTTTTCAGAGCAATAAACAGATTGCATCATAAATGCTCATCAAACATTATGCAGTTATTGAAATGAGTAACAGCATATCTGGATGAGTAAGTAACAAATAATGTGGTCTAGCTGGAGGTCAGTCTAACTGGAGTTCATTAAGGCATAGTCTGGGATTAAAACAGAAACTTCAAAAATGGGTTGGGGAATCACTGAGATCAATAACTCAGAAGCTGATACACAGAAGAATCTATAAAAGACAAAAGAAGTGGCTTTTAGTGTGCTACAATGATCTGAGCTGGTCCACAAATGTTTTGGTATATTTATTTTGTATAAACATATTTGCAAATGAAAATATAAAGGGACTTCACTCTACATGACTAGAAAAGTCTCTACGTGACAAGGTAACACATTTCTTATGAACAACAAGGTGGCAGGTGAAACTCAGCACTGACAAGTGCCGAGTTTTATACTTTGGGAACAACAAATCAAAGGCCATGTAAAAGGGACACTAACCCTGGAAGCATTATCGCTAAAATTTAAACTGATCTTAACTATGGCCATTGGCAATCAACTGCAAGCAAGGAGAACAGCAGAAAAGGCCAAGAAGTACTAGGCTGTCTGTAACAAGATATACTTTAACTGTGAAAGGGAAGAAACAGATTTCTCAGAAGTATTTTTCTGTGGTCGTAACACATAGAAGCACATCTACTGCATGAGATGCAATGGCATGTGTGTGTGTGTGTGTGTGTGTGTGTGTGTGTGTGTGTGTGTGTGTGTGTGTGTGTGTGTGTGTGTGTATATATATATATATATATATATATATATATATATATATATATATATATCACATCTCCCTGGTTTTATAGCATCGGATGAAGTAGAAACTATCCAAAATAATTCACCATTCTGTTATACACTCTTTATGCACCAAGAAAAATGGGCAAGCAATTTGCTGAGCAAATCTGAATTAAGGAAACATGGGAAATCTACATATCTGTATTAAGGCAAGAAGGGTTTCTCAATATATGTTGACCCATTGACAACAGTTTTTCTGAGTGCAAAAAAACTTGAAAACTGTTCAAAAATATTACTTTCATTGAATGACAGACATATGCTTTTTTGCAGGTGGGAAAGCCACCCTGTATCCTCCATGTATGGGGACACGCCCGTGCCTCTCATAGTTATATTTACCACTTCCAAGGTATTATTTATTTTTTGGCTATTTTCCTTTCTTTTACATTTTTATATTTTTTACTCATAAGCTTGTATTATGACATTTTCTTAGGGGACTGTAAATAAACACATGTACTGTACCTCTGTTAAAAATGGGTCTATATTATAAGATCGACGTTTGAAAACATCGAACAACATACGGTCGACACCATATGGTCGATGCCTTCAAACATCAACATTATAAAAAGACAAAAAAAAAAAAAAAAAAGAAAGAAAGAATAAAGTACCCTAACAGGTTTAAGCAAGGGGGCAATCCCCCCTGCACCCCCCACGTAGGGAGCTGAGCTCCTCATACCCCCCACTACTTAAATATACCCACTCCGAGACCGCACTATATTGCAGTAAACAGAAATCTCCCCTTATGGAGATTTCCATTTACACACTCGAGATTCTGAGCATTTGATAGTCTCGTGTCGACATTGTCGGCTTTCGAGATTATAATATAGACCCATTAAAAGTACCTGTGGATAAAGACTGAGCTCTTGTGTTTCAGTTGCCCGAGGTTCAACCAGCTGACATTTGGAGTTCCTCCATAGGAAATCATAAGTTCTGCTAGGAGTGTTGACCTCTTTGAGGGAATTGCCCCCTTCTTCACGTTGGTGCAACAATGGATTTGGTATATATAAGTTGGGAGGGGGTATATATAAAATATATATATATATATATATATATATATATATATATATATATATATATATATATATATATATATATATATATATATATATATATATATATATATATATATATATATATATATATATATATATGGAAACACTTTATAATCTCGAAGTACTGAAATGTCGAATTTCAGTATTTCAAGACTATAAAGACAAACTTTTCAAATAGCGAAAGTGCACAATCACAAATTCGAATATCTCGAATTTGTGGTTATGGCTTTACACTATGTAGTGTCCGGGAGTGTGTTTTGATGGTGCGGGGTACCGCCTGTGGATTTAGCTGTTATGTCAGGTAAGTGAGTGTTTTGTAAGGGCTTTGGGTGGTAGTTTGAGTGTGTGTGAGTGTGCTAATATGTTTTATGTGTGTGTGAGGCACTGGAGAATGTGCGTGCGTGAGTTTGCTTTTGTTTACTGTTTGTGCGATCTCAAAGTTAGTATATATAAGTAGAGGGGTGTGGGGGTGCTGGAGGGTTTGCCCCCCCCTGCTTATTTGTTTTGTAGTTGTGTATGTGTGTGGTTTTATTTGTTTTTGTTGTTATGTGGGTGTTGTGGTGTGTGTGTGGTTTGGTGTATGCTGTTTTTTTAGTGTTTTGTGGTTCGCGGTTTTGGGCTCGGTGTTGTGGTGTTTCGGTGTTTTGTGGATTCAATTTCATGGTCTCGATATACTGAAACTCGACATTTCAGTATTTTGAGATTATGAAGTGAATCTATATATATATATATATATATATATATATATATATATATAAAAGCACTTTACATAATCGAATTACTGAAATCTCGAATGTCATATGGTCGAGACCATATGATCGAGATTTCAGTAAATCGAATATGTAAAGTTTTAAAAAATAACACTTTACTTACCTTAAAACATTACGTGCACACAGAGGCAAGGCTTCTTGTATGCTCTGTGTGTACGTAATGTTTTTATCTTTTTTGCGGTGTTGACAGGAAGTGGGAAATCTCCTGTTTTGCGCTTCTGCATACAGCGCAATATGGGAGATTTCCCTTTTCCCCACTGTAGCGCGATCTCAGAGTTGGTATATTTAAGTAGGGGGGTGTGGGGGGCACAGCCCCATATTGGGATGCAGGCAAGCCCCTGCAAAAGCGATGTTTGGACTTTTTTTTTTTTTGGGTTTCATTTTAGAAGTTCGAGTTTCCAAAACTCGATCATTTGGTCTCGACCATATGAAGTTCGAGATTTTGGGAATTTGAGCTTCTAAACTGAATCCATATATATATATATATATATATATATATATATATATATATATATATATATATATTTTTTTTTTTTTTTTTTGTTTTTTTTTTAGTGAATGCAGTTCAGAGATTCCAGTCCTTGGCACATTCAGTTTTCACCACACATGGTACCTTCTTGTATTTTGTATATTGTGCTGTATTTTCTTTACACTGTGTTTTAGTTGTATTCTGCTTTCAATTGCATATTTAAACTAGGAAAGAGACCATAGCTGTGCCTCTTGTGAGTCACACAGAAATTAAATTTCCCCCTACCCTACCACCCTGGTGCTGCTGTGTTTTTAACTCAACTGTCTTTATAATTTTCTATCCCTTATGTTAATCTAGCCACATATTTCCTAACTTCTCTTCTTTCATTGGCTTTTGTCAGTAAGCACAAATATATCATTTTGCGAAAATTCTCCACTTCATTTATTTAAATTTATTCGCCATCCCATTGTATTGCATAGAGCCAGAATACTAAGTGCCCGACCCCTTCCAATCTATCTTGATCTTTTAAAATTAGTATTGCTCCTGCTAAAGTTGGAGTTACTCCCTCTTTCACATCTCCTGCACACTACAACTTTTAGCACATTAACCCATATTTTCCCATCTTACCTTTAAAATCTGAAACATGTAGTCCAAGACCACTAATTATCGGACAGCCCACATTCTGCCTGTCAGTTGTCATCCTGGTATTAGTGCTTCTGTTTTGCTCCTATTGAGAGAAGGATCATTGGGCATTTATTTCCTGAAGGCTGCTATTCACCAGAAAGCCTGGCAACTACTCCATATGGGCCAGCTTGGAATTTGTGCTTATATTTTGCTCATGGTGAGAGAAGGAGTAGTAGGCATTTATTCCTTACTGTCTCTAACTGGGCAGCAAGTGTCTTTGTCTGACCTTCCTGATTGGTCTGGTTGCTTTTCAAGGTATCTACCAGAAAAAGGCTACAACAAGCCTATAGACTCCTTCATGATCTGGGAAAGGAGTGCTTATCACCAAAGAGCCTGTGGCCTGCTTCTCATCTTGGGATTGGTGGTACTGTTTTGATTCTAGTGAAAGAAAAAGCAAAGGGGCATCGTGCACCAGTAGTGTGAAGTTGTGGTGAGATCGTCAATCAGGTGAGTCCCCTCCTTTCATCATTCTTGACAAGGTAATTATTTCTTTTCAGTGAGTACTGCCTGATTAGCTGATGTCTAACCTAACTTTAGAATGTATCCTAAACACTTTACCAAAAGTGTTTGGTAGTGCCCTGTATAGACATAGGCACCTCAAATTGACATTTTTTTTGTAAAAGCACCCCAGAAATGTTACCAGTACCTAGTCACACACACTGGGCAACTATGTTGCCGTGACAAGCACTGCCACCAGAGTTGTAAATGAGATATTCCTGATATAACTCTATATTCTCACCTCAGCTGTCTAATCAATAAAAAAGGGCTTGTTGCCATAGATATGAACTTCCCCCTATTTACATTACCAGGTTGGTGGATATGAGAACTTTGAGGTAATGTACAGATTGCCTCATGTTTCCTGACAACCAGTTAATTCTAAAACAAATTGATAAGGTATGTGAGGGATGCATTTACACAATGTCACTGGAGGCAAAGCTTTCACATAAAAGCACTCCTAAGGTTATTCAGGTTGTCAGCTGCACACATGCAGCACCTATAATACACAGATCAAAACAGACATTTAGACCTACATATGCTGAGGCACTTAAAAATATCCTTCCTAAACCCCAAAGACCTCCTAAATGAAGTAAACATAAATGCACTCAGAAACCCCAGATGCACTCTTTTAGAACTAACACATCATCACATACAGGCACATCACATGGAGCTTCTACAAGCATCTATGAACCTATGAACCTAAGATGCCACAATATGAGCAGCAGATGACTGACTTTAATAATTGGCTTAGATTCTAGTGTAATTCTAAGGGGGTACATTATTTGTCAGCATGGAAGGAGATGGTCAACAGACTGTGCTGCTTTGTCAAGAATAGTCTGCTCCTCTCCTCTCTAGGCTTTTGAACATTAACTAAAACATTGTTAAGAATGTCTGTATGTAGGTGTTACCGCTCAATGCTAGGAGTCTAAACAAGAAACTCTAGTCCTTAAAAGTTCTCCTCTGAAGTCACTGAGATGTGGTTTATAGCCAGGGAGAGCACACCAGCAGTGCAAAGCTATAATGCCTTCCAAACATTTAGACCAGCTACTACACAGGCAGGACTAAAGGCGTAGGTGTCTCAGTTTACATACAAAATAAATATACCTCAAGGATGGTCAAACAGGTCTATGGTCTTAAGCTTCTCAACATTCAAATCACCATTAGGCAAAATCCAGTACCACTTCCTTGCACGCTATACAGAGGTCCCCTTCTCTGACCCAGGAAACCCATATTATGTATTTAAATTTATTAGAAACACTCACTATCCAACCCAATACCATATTCATGGGTGACTTGAATTACCTTAGTATTAACTGGGAATCATATTTGACACCAAATGTACAGGTGCACAGATTCCTGGATTTTGTAAACACAAACTCCCTGGAACAGATTGTCAAAACATTTACCAGGGCTGCAAACATACTGGATCTGGTCCTCACTAATATGGGAGAGTGCTGCACATGCCCTAGTGTAATGTCTTCTCTGGTAAGGTCAGATGATAAAATGGCCTCCTTTAAAGTTAAAATAAAACCCTGAACCCCAGCTAACCCTTGAATGTTCGGGAACTACTCTAAGGCTAATTTCCTACTATTAAGTGATAACTTGGCAAAATTTCAAACCCCCATAAACCCTGAAAACACTGCTGGCTACTCAGAACTGTTTACAGAAGCCCTTTATAAGCATGTTAATAGCTGGATAGAGGCAGCAATACCCACCAGGATGAAGTGCAGAACTAAATCGTAAAAAAAAAAAACACCTTAGTAGAATCACAACAACAATCGGCTGTTTAACTAAAGGTAGAAAATCAGGGCAAAAATTAAGAGGTGTAGCACCCAAATAGATAAAAGTACTTTGATCAAACTAAACAAACCACTCAGAGGACAAATAAAGTCTATCAAAGCTAATTCTGAGTTAAATATGGCCCCCCAGGCCAAGAACAACCACAAGGTATTCTTTTGCTATGTCCACAACCTCAAAGGCACTGCATAATTTTGTGCAGAGCTCATTGTTATTGGAGCCACCTATACTGAGCTAGAAGATTTAGCAAACCTACTAGAAGTCACATTCATCTATAACTGTACCAATCTCCACTTTCAACCTCCCCTTAGAAAATGCCATCAAATAAAATTACCCTTACTATCACTAGGAAGCAGGGCCTCAATACTTTTTCTAAGGCCGAGAACACTGCATTGATGGGCCCAGACTATATTCCAGGATGCCTTCTAAATAGCATTAAGCATGACCTGTCAGGACCTCTGCAATTACTTTTAACTATAGTCCCAAAACAGACTTTGTGCCTCTTGAATGGGGAAAGCAATTTTCTTTCATCCTTGTGTACAAAGGCAGGTCATCTAAAGACCCTGGGAACTACAGACCCATAAGTTTCACTATCCTTATATGCAAAGCCATGGATTGAATTATCATTGAAATGTTCATAATGACACAGGCAACCTCCAAACACTGGATCCAACCCAATTTGTTTTTGTCAAAGGCAGATCATGTCTACTCAACCTGGTGGACTGCTTTGAGAAGGTCACCAAAGCAATGGATGAGAGCAAAACACTTTACACCGCCTACCTTCATCTGGCGAAGGCATTTGACAGAATACCCCACTCAGGCATTGTTGATAAACTCAAGAAGTTAGACGTAAACCCTGAAGTCACCCAGTGAGTAGCCATCTGTCTCACACACAAGACTCAGGAAGTTAGAATTTGGGAGTCCACCTCTACAACGAGGCCAGTCACAGGTGGAGTCCATCAGGGATTGGTCCTGGAATCACTCCTTTTTGGCATTTACTTCTCTTAAATCAAGGCAATATCAAGGGTCTCTGGCTGAAAAAATATGCAGAAAATTACAAATTATGGTCAGTCATAGAACCCTCCACTGACACTATTGTTCTCCAGGAAGGGTTAATACAGACAACTTATGTCAGAGTTCTGAACTAAAATTAAATACCATTAAATGCATAGTAGTATCCTTCGAGTAGTCATCTACCCAAGTAACTATTCATATTGACAGCAAACTCCTAAGAGTCGACCCATTAGTTAGGGACTTGGGGACACACATAGACAGTATTCTAGCCTTTGACCATCATGACTCTACAGTAGTGAGGAAATCATTCTAAGTAATGCAATATATAAGGTACTGCATTTAGGGCCAAGGAGCTCATTGTTCCACTGTATTTAGAATTAACCAGACCTGTCATTGAGTACGGTTTTCCCTTTGGTATGTTCTTAACCAGGCACATCCAACAATTAGCATGTCCACAGAGGTTACTGACTAAAAGAATAGGGGGTGTAAGTAATATGTCCTATGAGGATCACCTAAAAGCCCTATCCCTGCATTCTGTATACTACAGGTTGTTGAGTGGAGATCTATGCCTGACATACAAGGTATTGTTAGACCCCATCCTGATGAATCTCCTGCATATCTGCAAAACAAACAAACAGCACTGGAATTATCCATTCTAAAGACTTAAACCTTGCCTGTGATATAAATAGGACATGTTGGAGGGACAGGTATTTATCCCAGAGACTACCCCTTCTCAGGCTCCCATCTATGTGAAGAAGAGTTCCTCCCTAACCCAGTTCAAGTGTAACTTGGACAACTGGATGGAGAAAAGGAATTTCATCCTTGTTTTCACACCTATGTCTCTAACGGACACAGAAAAGTAAATGGTTCATTTCCTAGTCCCCTGCTTGTAAATCTTTCATCTCCCAAGCCCTGCTTACACTTGTCAAGGATACCAGAACTTGTCAGAGATATGGTATGCCTAGTTAGGTTTAAAAAGGTCCTTGTAGTTGTTAGCCTAGTGCATACCTATGAACTTATGAAACTATATTGCTTCAGCTTCAGATGGAATGGATCACCCAGAAGAAAGTAGGGCACCAGATGTAAGACTATATACAATTTCTTATTTACTTTTTTGAAAGGAAACACCATGACTCTTCTAAAAGGCTGAACTTGAAACAGGTGCAGTGAAGCAGCAGTAGTGCTATTGCCTCACAGCAAGAGGTTCTCTGGTTTGATTCTCAGCTGGGGTGCCTTCTGTGTGGAGTCTGCATGTCCTCCCTGCATTTGTGTGGGTTTCCTCAGGGTTCTCCAGTTTCCTTCCACATTACAAAGATGTGCGTCTTGTGCATTTCTCACCAGGCCTCTGCTGAAAATTGGCTTTGCTCCAATTCGGACTTTCCCAGTAAACAAATGTTAAATAAATACATTTTGTGTGTGTGTGTGTGTGTGTGTGTGTGTGTGTGTGTGTGTGTGTGTGTGTGTGTGTGTGTGTGTGTGTGTGTCTGTATCCACATCAGCCTGATAATCAAAATGTTATATTCTGTTTGTGACCCTTTCATTCTTCCTAGCCTACACATGTTAGAACCAACATCACCAATGAAGAAGTACCCTTTCTCATGGGATAATTTACTTAATCACAAACATAGGTTGCTACTGGTTGTAAGAAAGAATCAGGAGCTGTGGAGCTATTATCTATAACTGATTTGATTTTTAGCAGCTGTCAATCTCCATCATCTGGTGGCCAAACCGCAAGCTGATGTAGCTAGGCTTTAAGCATTTTAACAAGGTTGCATGCTGCTACAGACACAGCTTGCCTACAGTGCATACACGACTTTTCATTCTTTGCATTATGTTATGGCTTGAGTTCCAATGGTGCGACCTCATGCCAGGAAATGTCACCTCATTGTTGAGATTTGCAAACAGACATCAGTCATTGGCTCCATTTCCTATCTGGCCAGCAACTCCAGGATATGGGTTTTTTTGTTCAAAAGAAGGTCTCTAGGGTATGATTCAAGGTGAATCTTACAGAACCATGGAGTTAACACTTAAAACAAAATGCCTTGATTTGCTTGTCTGACACTGTTTAAGCTGGTTTTGCTCAGTATCTGAATGTAATATTTTTACTCTTCACTCTCTATATATTCTTGAATACACATACTGTTTGGTAAATTCCAAGTCAGCATATAGAAAGTGTTTTTGTTCCCTGCATACTTCATTAGATATCAAAGCTTAAATGAATGGAATAGGTAAGTTGTTGAAACAGTGCAGGTGTATGGGTTGCACTTCATTGTATACATATAAGGAGAACACTAAAATGACTGTCATATGAAAAAAAAAGTAACATTTCTAGCAAAGCAATCACCAACAGAGCCCATTTTTTCAGTTTTGTTTGCTGTTGTACAATATTTTTACAAAGATAACTTGATTAGTGTCTCTGACTCATGGGGTGATTAGTGACACTACGCCTGGTATTTGTCATTTTAGTTTAATCTTCAGTACAGTGCGCCCTAGTTTACAACACAAATGGCTGTTTCCATCTCCTCCTTCACCTCTGCCCATATGAAGTACAGTGGAGAGTATACAAGGCAGTTCACTACAGAGCTCTGAGAAACCATGATTATCTCACGATTGGGAATTTTGTTTATCTCTTCATGTCATGTCATGTCATGAAATAAATTTGTTGGATATGCAAATATGCAATGAAAGCCTGTGGCTGCCATGCACACTTAGTGAAATATTAGATATTAGTAATCATTGCAACAGGGTTATGAAATATAAACAAAGTATAACATATTGTTGCTAATGTATGAATATTTGGCAAAAGTGTTTATCTAATGTCAGATAAGTATCCTGTTTTGCTGAAGAATGTACTAATTCTAAGACTGTTATTTCTCAAATAATTCCTCTTATTCCATGGTGTAGCAATCTTGGATAGGAAATAAAAATATCAGGGGGATAGAGTGAAGCCCTTTTACTTTAGGGGCTGTAGGAAATGAAGTACCACTAAAAATTCTTTTTTAGTAGTTTAGCAAGTTTCAGGTTTACTTTGTTTCTTTTTTGATTACTTAGCAAATTAACATTTGCAGCTGGAAGTGTCACACACTTGTATTTCAAAGTTTTGTCATCAAGCCCTGACGAGTTAATCAAGCATGGATCCAAAAACATACAATGGATATACAATACAAATATACGATGGATGCACTGCTGAATATTTAGTGTAATATGAGTGATTGCAGTTATTAGTACTGCAGAATAAATGCTGATGCAGTTCTCAAACAATTGATACTTAATTTAAAATAGTGGCTGCTAGCCTATTAAAGTGAATCACAATATAGGGCTTTTAGGAAAAAGCCAAATTTTATTTTTGAATCATGTCCCTTTAAAAAAAATCATTTAACCAATAAGACCCTCAGAATGCCACAAATGTCTTTGGTCAAAAAACAACAAACCCAAAATATTTGAAACTTAGAGTCCAAAATAAATAAGTGCTTTCATCTTCATCAGACTAAATTGCTAAATAGAAACTCAAATTTAGTAATATTGAATATATAGTTTGTTATTTGGGAAGGGTTCTTTAAGATGATGCTTGTCTTAAAGATGATGAAATTAGTCTTTACTGGTTAAATGCATGAACTTGAAGTTCTTTTCAACAATTTAATCTGATCAGATCTGTGATACATTTTATAGGTTTCAGAAAATGTTACAGCAATAAGATATAATTCATTATTAAACTTGAATTTATAACTGTTTCACGGAGCCAATAAACATGTAGTTAGATAAACAGCAATAACATTATAAAAATGTTTATTTTATTAGGAGAGTGCATAAAAAATGCAAGATGGTTCAGATGATTAACAAAAAAGTAAAAACAAATTGCTTAGTTAAATATCTTACATATAGTTAACATACATTTTTCATATAAGGTTTTCATTACTGTTAAGTCATTGTATCAACTCACAGCTAATGGCATTTTCATCACTTGAAACAAATGACTATACAAAAATAAAGCCAGGAAATGGAGAATAAGAATCATGTAGATGAAACAACAACCATTAGTAGTTAAAGAATGATAGATTGTTATGACATCAGTGATTTAGATATTTATTTTGGTAAGCTATCCTCTGGAGCATATACTGCATTACCAGCTCTTCCAAACTCAGAATTCTGGGATATGTATCATTAATGAAATCACACACTGCCAATCTGCCATTCCTCAAGAGCAGTGGGCTGAAATGCACTACAATAGTCATTATTTTTGCAAGTATTTGTTCATTTAATTACAATTAGACTTCTGAGTTGTACACAGACAATACAATGGCTGTAATTGCTGGGCACAGAGATAGTCCTTAAATGAAAGTGATTAACTCTGTCATTTTAAATAACATCGATCTAACTTGTGTGTATGTGTAAGCAACCTGAAATAAATTGTTATGACTGTTAGATACATTTTTGTTTGATCACAAACAAATGTCTGAAGGGTTTAAAGTAAATAAAGTGGTCATAATATGTGGTTACTAAGGCAGTCTGTGGATGAATGTGAATGACCACTGCTGTTGCTTAAAACAGTTATTGATACTGCTTGGCAAATAACGTAATAAGTTAAAATACATTTCTGTTGCTATTATTTTGCTTTTTCAATTTGAGTAAAATCAGAAATCTGAGGTGTATACAAAAAATTATGTGGTTATAATGAATGGGTAGTGACGCCTTCTGTCAATGAAAATAACTGCATACTATTGATAAAAAAAACTCTCAGTTCTCTCAGTTAAGCGCTTTCACCCAGCATATCCGGGCTTCTTCAGAACTGACAATGCAATGCCTGGATAGTTAATTTAAAACTTTTTTTGGCGCCAAATTTGTAACCAAATTTAAAAACACAGATACAATTAACTAATATGTTGCTGAAGAAACATAAATATGTTACATAAATCACGTCTTTTTTAGAACTCTGAATTTATAAACAACAACGTCAGTAGACTAAACATAATGATAAATTATGTATATTTTGTATAAATATATGTATGATTAAAATATAAAATATGATAAAATATATATGAAAAATTTATAAAAATTAATACGAAATTTAATACATAAAAAATTCTTTACATAAAAAATTATTTACATAAAAATTTTTTTGCAAAAATTAATGCAATGATAATAAGGGTTTTATAGCTATATTGTCATTCAACCCAGGGGGCATGGTGGCATCTAAAAATATTTGCTCCCATACCTCCCTGCAACTGAGTAAACTTTTGAAGTCTCCTCCTGTTGGATCGATTTTAATCACTTCCAAAATTATAAATTTAAAATAGTGATCATCCCCTTCTCTATCGATGTGTCCATAAAGGGCGTTGGTGGTATCTTTTGTTCTTATACTATATGTATGGTTGTAAATCCTTTTCCTTAGCTGTCTTTCGGTTCTACCTATATAAAAACTAGAGCATTTTTGACAAATGCTTAGATAAATAGCCATCCTACTATTACAATTACCCTCCTTTCTTTTTACATAACTATTGTGTCCATTAGCTAAACATATCATATTCTCTTCTGACATTAGAGGAAATGATGTCCATAGTATTGGACAATAACTATATATATTTTGAAGGGGAATACTTCAAACAAACAAAAGGTGTAGCAATGGGAGCTGCATGCGCTCCCATTTATGCTAATTTAGTTATGCTTCATTGAGAAGATACAGTACTATTTAAAAGTGAATTTTATAAATATGTGAAATATTATTCCAGGTTCTTGGATGATAGATATATATATATATATATATATATATATATATATATATATATATATATATATATATATTGTGGGATGCAGACTCTGATACCTTGGAATCTTTTATTAGATTTCTTAATAAGAGTAGTGAATTTTTAAAGTTCACTTATACTTATAATAATACTGGATTACCATACTTGGATACATTTATTCAGTATCAATCAAACACTTTCACTTCTTCTATATATAGAAAAGACACATTTTCCAACAATTATCTACATTATAGTAGTTGTCATCCGGAGAAATTAAAGAAAAATGTTTTTAAAGGTCAGTGTGTGAGGGCCACACGTATGACTTCAGATGACGATATGTTAATTTTAGAATTAGATTTTATAAAGAACTTGTTTTTACAGAGGGGATACCCCTTGATGATGATGGAAAATACAATACAATATATTTTACAAGCAAGACATACTAGATATCAACCATTATTAGGGAGCAGAAATAAATGTGGTATCCAACAGAATGGTATATTAGAGGGAAGTGATAATACCAAGTTAGGTAGTAATTTTGATTTGTTTTACAGGTCTTATATTATGCAGTTTAATGTAGCAGCAAGCTATATTAAAAATTGTATATGATTTTTGGTATATTATATCTAAGGATGCTCAGTTATGCAAAATATTGGGGGAAAAAACGACATTTACTTATAAAATGGGAGCAAATATGAAACGGTACAATATAAATCTTTTGAAAAGAGAAAACTGATTTGCAGACAGAGTCCGAAGTGTGGTGCATGCAATCAATGCAAATTTATGTCAGAAGAGAATATGATATGTTTAGCTAATGGACACAATAGTTATGTAAAAAGAAAGGAGGGTAATTGTAATAGTAGGTGGTTATTTATCTAAGCATTTGTCAAAAATGCTCCAGTTTTTATATAGGTAAAACCGAAAGAAAGCTAAGGAAAAGGATTTATGACCATACATATAGTATAAGAACAAAAGATACCACCAACGCCCTTTATAGACACATCGATAGAGAAGGGGATGATCACTATTTTAAATTTATAATTTTGGAAGTGATTAAAATTGATCCAACAGGAGGAGACTTCAAAAGTTTACTCAGTTACAGGGAGGTATGGTGGCAAATATTTTTGGATGCCACCATGCCCCCTGGGTTGAATGTCAATATAGCTATAAAACCCTTATCATCATTGCATTAATTTTTGCAAAAATTTTTTTATGTAAAGAATTTTTTATGTATTAAATTTTGTATTAATTTTTATACATTTTTCATATATATTTTATCATATTTTATATTTTAATCATACATATATTTATACAAAATATACATAATTTATCATTATGTTTAGTCTACTGACATTGTTGTTTATGAATTCAGAGTTCTAAGAAAGACATGTGATTTATGTAACATATTTATGTTTCTTCAGCAACATATTAGTTAATTGTATCTGTGTTTTTAAATTTGGTTACAAATTTGACACCAAAAAAGTTTTAAATTAACTATCCAGGCATTGCATTGTCAGTTCTGAAGAAGCCCGGATATGCTGGGTGAAAGCGCTTAAGTGAGAGAACTGAGAGGTTTTTTTTTTGTTTTCGTTTGTGATGTTTTAACCGCTGTCATTAAATTTAGATATAGTTACATTCCGGTTGCCAGCTGTGATTTATCCTTTTCACGGAGTTAGCACTTATTGGTGTACCAGTTGTTTTACGAAGTTGCCGGCTTGCTTTCTTTTATTTGTGGTTGTTTATTCATATGGAGCACACCGGTGCAACACCCGTTAGTGATGTCGTCAATTCACAGCAAGAGGGCACGGATGACCTTAACCACATTCGAGAGGATCTTTCATTATTAAAGGGTGAACTGATTAGTCTCACCCGGTTGGTCCAACAATTCATTCGGAATGGTCATCCTGATAGCGGATTAAAAACTGATAGTACGCGTTTGGAGCGTACTCATACTTCAGGCTCTAACAGTTTTACACATACTGGATGCAATGAACAGGAACTTTTGAAATTCAAAGACAGAAATGGTGAACTGAGCAGCAGGGCTAATAATAATAATGAAATATTAGATGAAGGTGTATCTTCAGACAGCTTAGATATACCTAATGCGCAGGGTGAATGTCATAAGAGAGCAACTAATACGTTGGACATAAATGAATCCTGTAAAGCAAGTAAAGTCAACCTATCGGATTTTACATTTGATTTTTCTTTATACGAAATTAACGAAGAAGCCCTAAGGACTGGAATCAAACCTAAAAGACATATTCCTTTTAAAACATACTCATCTGTTGCTGGATTAACTACTCAACATCAAAAAGGTACTGTTAAACCAGTGTCCGGTCTTGGACACTCTACGGTGAAGGGGAACTCTAATATTGTGGATAATAAATTCAATGACTTTGTACTATTTAACTATGAAATGAATGATTTAAAAGGTGGTAACAATTTCTCTGGAACAGAAAATACTGATTATGACAATTTAAAAACTATGATTTTTTCATTGGGGAAAAAGTTAAATAGTATCAACAGTATTTAAAGTGGACAATGCTTATTTAATTAAGAATTTAGACATGAAAATAGTACCAAAGGGGCTTAGATTCTTTAAGCTACCCTTAGGTATTGATTATACTGTAGATGTTATAAAGGAATTTAATTGTTTTTTTGATAATTGTGGTTTTAACTTCATGCGTTTATTAATGAAGCATAATGATGAAAAACTGAGTAAACTTATATCAGAAGCAGAGAAATTAAATAACAACATTATAAATGATCTTTTATTCTCCCAGTGGGAGAATTTGTATAATAAACAATTTCACAAAGCTAAATCATGTATTTCTAATATTACACAGAGGAAATCTAAAAAAATAACAAGGAATAGTGAGCAATACAATAGTCTCAAGGCATATATTTGGCTAGAAAAGAGACTTAAGGAAAACATAAATGACAATTTTTATGAAAATACAAGGCAGGGAGAGGGAAACGATAATCCCAGGTATAAAAAAGGGTATGGGAAAGCATATCACAATGATCAACATTTATACAAGAGGGATTTTCAAAAAGGAGAGAAACAATATACACAACCTCATTGGAGAGGGAACAACAATCAAATAAACAACAATTACACAAGGAAGAGGTGGTATTAAATTCTAAGAAGAGACATTTAGAAGACCAAGTTAATTATAGTAATGGCGTTAATGAAATTGTAATAGAGGGGAACGTTTATACATGTAATAATTTTAACATATATAATTATGCAGATGTAAATATAGATAATGTTCTTTTTGATTTATTTAGTAAAGGTATACAATTTATACCGAATCCGAAGTTCAATTTAGTAGATGCCATTATAGAGTTTAAAAAATTCACACGGAAAGCTAATTTAGCTATACATTTTAATAATGTATATATGACTGATTCAAAAAATACCACTTGTAAAGCACCTATCAGTACCCCTTTTAAGAAAAAAAGTCATTTTAATCCACCTAACCATCCCAGCATTGATATGTATGAGAATGTAACTATTAGAAAAATATATCATGAATCTAATAAACTTAAAAAGATAACTTCTGCTGGAAATTTAACTCATGAAGAAAAAAGATTATTGTATGACCTTAGAGAGGATACAAACATTAGAGTTATGAAACCAGATAAAGGTGGAGGTGTTGTTTTATACGACAATACGCAATATATTAAAAAGATTTATGATTTGTTACATTATTCTGGTAATTATGCATCTATTTCTTTAAATGAGCTCAATATCGCATACCAAAGGATAGATTCCTATATAGAGGAATACCATATAGAAAGTAGAATCACTAAAGAGTGCTATGAATTTTTAATAGTGAGATTTCCTAAGTTAGCCACCTTAGTTGGTATACCTAAAGTGCACAAAGATAAATGTGACCCCCCCTTTCATCCTATAGGGTCAGGGAATAAATCTAAAACCTTCCCATTAGGGAAATATATTGACCACAAATTGAAATTTTTATATGATAAAGTTTCCCATATGGTTAAAGATTCTTGGACATTTTTGAGTAAATTTCCCTTAGATGTGAATTTCCATCATATCACATTTCTTACCATCAATGTGATAGATTTATTTTCCTGTATTCCAAAGGACCAAGGACTTGAAGCTTTTAGTACTAGTATCCAGAAGTACTCCAACCTTGAATGGGAAGAAATTAGACTTTTAGAGGAAATGATGTCCATAGTATTGGGCAATAACTATATATATTTTGAAGGGGAATACTTCAAACAAACAAAAGATGTAGCAATGGGAGCTGCATGCGCTCCCATTTATGCTAATTTAGTTATGCTTCATTGGGAAGATACAGTACTATTTAAAAGTGAATTTTATAAATATGTGAAATATTATTCCAGGTTCTTGGATGATATATATATATATTGTGGGATGCAGATTCTGATACCTTGGAATCTTTTATTAGATTTCTTAGAAAGAGTAGTGATTTTTTAAAGTTTACTTATACTTATAATAATACTGGATTACCGTACTTGGATACATGTATTCAATATCAATCAAACACTTTCACTTCTTCTTTATATAGAAAAGACACATTTCCAACAATTATCTACATTATAGTAGTTGTCATCTGGAGAAATTAAAGAAAAATGTATTTAAAGGTCAGTGTGTGAAGGCCACACGTATGACTTCAGATGACGATATGTTAATTTTAGAATTAGATTTTATAAAGAACTTGTTTTTACAGAGGGGATACCCCTTGATGGTGATGGAAAATACAATACAATATATTTTACAAGCAAGACATACTAGATATCAACCATTATTAGGGAGCAGAAATAAATGTGGTATCCAACAGAATGGTATATTAGAGGGAAGTGATAATACCAAGTTAGTTAGTAATTTAGATTTGTTTTACAGGTCTTAAATTATGCAGTTTAATGTAGCAGCAAACTATATTAAAAAAATTGTATATGATTTTTGGTATATTATATCTAAGGATGCTCAGTTATGCAAAATATTGGGGGAAAAACCGACATTTACATATAAAATGGGAACAAATATGAAACAGCTGGTGCAATATAAATCTTTTGAAAAGAGAAAATTGATTTGCAGACATAGTCCGAAGTGTGGTGCATGCAATCAATGCAAATTTATGTCAGAAGAGAATATGATATGTTTAGCTAATGGACACAATAGTTATGTAAAAAGAAAGGAGGGTAATTGTAATAGTAGGATGGTTATTTATCTAAGCATTTATCAAAAATGCTCTAGTTTTTATATAGGTAAAACCGAAAGACAGCTAAGGAAAAGGATTTCCGACCATACATATAGTATAAGAACAAAAGATACCACCAACGCCCTTTATAGACACATTGATAGAGAAGGGGATGATCACTATTTTAAATTTATAATTTTGGAAGTGATTAAAATCGATCCAACAGGAGGAGACTTCAAAAGTTTACTCAGTTACAGGCAGGTATGGTGGCAAATATTTTTAGATGCCACCATGCCCCCTGGGTTGAATGACAATATAGCTATAAAACCGTTATTATCATTGCATTAATTTTTGCAAAAAATTTTTTATATAAAGAATTTTTTATGTATTAAATTTCGTATTAATTTTTATACATTTTTCATATATATTTTATCATATTTTATATTTTAATCATACATATATTTATGCAAAATATACATAATTTATCATTATGTTTAGTCTACTGACGTTGTTGTTTATGAATTCAGAATTCTAAGAAAGACATGTGATTTATGTAACATATTTATGTTTCTTCAGCAACATATTAGTTAATTGTATCTGTGTTTTTAAATTTGGTTACAAATTTGACACCAAAAAAGTTTTAAATTAACTATCCAGGCATTGCATTGTCAGTTCTGAAGAAGCCCGGATATGCTGGGTGAAAGCGCTTAACTGAGAGAACTGAGTTTTTTTTATTTTTTCGTTTGTGATGTTTTAACCGCTGTCATTAAATTTAGATATAGTTACATTCCGGTTGCCAGCTGTGATTTATCCTTTTCATGGAGTTAGCACTTATTGGTGTACCAGTTGTTTTACAAAGTTGCCGGCTTGTTTTCTTTTACTATTGATTGCTTGAACACAGTCCAACACTCTTTATCTGTTATAATATAGGACCATCCCATTCCAGTTTGCTACACTCACTTGAGATCTATCCTGCAGTCCTCCATTGCATCAAAGTCACCAGTTTCCTCTGTGTACCATTTGATCCTACAAAGACTGTGTGGCTGCCTGACAGTTTGCAGTTGCTTTAATGTATCTCATCTACACCAACCTGCTTAAATCACATATGGTATAGAATCAAGCAGAGTTATGCAGTATCTTTTTTTGTAAAAAAAGTTATACTTCACATCCCTGTACTATTTATGGCAAGTACACATTACTTCAACTGGGACATTTTTTTTGGTGTGTGTGTGTGTGTGTGTGTGTGTGTGTGTGTGTGTGTGTGTGTGTGTGTGTGTGTGTGTGTGTGTGTGTGTGTGTGTGTGTGTGTGTGTGTGTGTGTGTGTGTGTGTGTGTGTGTGTAAATTCTATGTCTGTACAGTTACTGTCTGGCATGTATTTATAGTCATTTTATTTCTGTTTAGCTCAAAGCGATAACATTGAATGAGTCGCAGTTAAGATTTATTTATGTCACAGTGAAGTACCTAAATTACAGATTTATTGCAAAGCACCCTTTTATGTTATTAACTACTCATTCTACAGATGGACATTTCAAAATATGTTTTATTTTTGCTTTATTTGGCTTAGAAATGTGTGCAGCTGTCAATGCTTTATATCTTCCATTTCTTATAAAAGAGAAAGGATCTTCCAATTTAAGCGATGTTTCAGCTGACTCAGAATGAGGTTCCAGTTCACTTCACACTTCTTTTAGAAACAATTGAAGCCTCAGTGACATGAGCAAAATGGATTCCAGGTGTTTACAGCTGTAAAGTTTCTTGGCATTTATAGACTTGTTTTTACAAGATTTATAACAACACTAAAACATGGATTAAATAAGACCTTTGGTATAAAGATTTATTTTAACTGCAAACTAAACAATGTTACAATGAATTTAATGTAGAGAAAAAATACACAATAAGTTTATACAATCATCTTTTTTTCTACCATCATTCTTGAAAAGTATTAGAAAGAGAACAATATCCTAAGGTGATAAGTAGACATGCCTGTAATTATCATGAATATAGTTACTCTTCTAAAATACGATACTAAAAATAGTTAAAAGCACATTTTATATTGCTGTTGCTGTACTCATGATGTTAATTTTCCTGGTCTATTTTATCAGCTTTAAAGTAACATTTTCAACAGCTATGTAATTACGTGTAAAAAAAAATATATAATAAAATGCTAATAATTACAACTAGGCCACTGGAAAGCAGTCACAATGCCATGAGTACCAGGATGCACATGAAGACATGCAGTTCTTCTATAACTGTTTGTATACGTCAATCAATCAACAGCACATTCATTGAGGGTTTATCAACTGAATAGAAATTAAAGAAACATTACAAACCTCAGAGGTAACCTGTTTTATCTTTTTGATCTCCTTGAACTCTATGAAAATGCTGTCAATCTCATGACAATTACCCCTTTACTCTTAGTCGACAGAACAAAGCTTATATTCTGAATCCCTAGAAGGTACTAATGCAGGAAAAAAATCATCTGTGACTATTTGCCACCATCTTGAATTATATTAGGGATTTTTTCAGAACCAGGAAGTACGTGGACATCACTGTAGAGCATATACCAGCTGAATCATTCCTAACATCATTATTACAGATTACATTTCCTCAGCTATTTTTAAGTATCTTCTTAAACTTCAATTCTCTGTGATAGCGATTATGCACTATATTCATAATCAGCTAATTTGAGTAAATATATTAATTTCAATAGTGCAATATGTTAACAGGGTATCTCTCAAATCTTGATTGTATATAATGTTCTCTACTTTGCTTCATATTTTTGCCTTATTCCTTGTAAAATGTATGATTTTCTGGTATGTCACCATGTTTACAGTCATTAGAGCAGCATTAAAAAAAGCCCTAATTTTGTGCTCTTACCTCCCATTGCCATTGTTTTTGGCTTTGTCTAGAATTTAAGAAAAGAAGATGAGATATTTGATTGCATATAGTCTTTTATTCAGGCCAACAATAATATTAGATACGAGTTATGTCTGGGTATTACAGGTGCATGCAACACAAACTGAATTTTGCAAACAGAAAGAAAAAAAATAATCCTTTCCATAAATGGTCATTTGTTTCATATGTTGCTGGAATGTGACTTCTTTACTTCTTTAGATTACTGCAATTTTCTGTCTGGTATTATATTTCTGCAGTTACAAGCCAATTTTCTCTAGTATTTTTAGGGAAATAGATACAAACATACCTCTCAGCTGTCCAGATTTTCACAGAATGGCCAGATTTTGCCTCATATTTTTGGTCTGTTCCACATAAAATTAGTAGTTTTCTGTCAAATGACTAAGGATTAAAGTCACTAAATAATGACATACATTTTAGAATTTTAGACTTCATAACATTCAGAAAATGCATGCTAACACAAACCTTATTATTTTGGTAATGTACTAAGTTTATAAGAGCAATATTTGCAATTCTGTCCTTATATTTAGGCCTTTTATGCCCTCATTATTTTAGGCTTTTTCAGGATTTCTTGCCCTAAGAAGTTGAGCGTTATGGATACCAGTGTTGTCAATATTGCCATGGTAATGAACATATTACTCACTTTAAAATGTGTCAGATGCCTATGAGCAAATAATTTAAATCATATCTTTCAAATATCCAGATTTTTGCAGAATGTCCAGCTTTTTGCTTTTTATTTTTGGTTTGTTCCTCATAAAATTAGTGATTTCCTGGCAAATTGCTGATGATTGAAATCATTAAATAAGAACTTACATTTGAGTTTCAGACTTCATGTCCTTCAGTTAATGATTGCTAATACAGATCCTGTTATTCTGACAACTATAACTTTATCGGAGCAATATTTAATATTTTCCCTATTTTAGGGCCTTTGTCCCTCCAATTATTTTGGGCTTTGTGCAGATTTCTTGATTTCTTGTGCTTAGAGGTATGATTTAAACATTTAGAATGCCTTCATTTGTCATATATTGTAAATAGGATTCTTAGTCAATATATATATATATATATATATATATATATATATATATATATATATAAACATGCATTTGTGGATTCTTAGTCAAATTATATATATGTGTGTATATATATATATATATATATATATATATATATATATATATATATATATATAAAAAACATGCATTTGTGCAGTTATTGGCCATATGCAGAGTGGTGGTGATTCATAGCATACTGCACAACAACAATGCAATGAATTATAGATGTGTTATATAGGCAAAGGGGTGTACTTTCCTCAACGAAAATTCACTTTTTTGAAATGGGAAAGTACATCCTCCAGTTAAGCGAAAGTGCACTTTAACGAAAGTGCAGTTTCGCTTAAGCTCACTAGACAGAACCTACCACACCACAATGGAGGACATTGTAAAACAGGCTATGTCCTCCACTGTGGTGCGATAGTCATGGACCTTAGGGTTAGGGCACAGGTCAAGGTAAGGGGATAGCCCTACTAACTATCCCCTTACCTTAACCTGTGCCCTAACCCTAAGGTCTGAGACTGCTAGCCCGTTCAGTCTAGCGGGTTCGCGAGAGTGCACTTTCATGAAAGTGCACTTTCGCATTAGTGTGGGTGTACTTTTGAAGTTCAAAATAGTGAACTTTCTTTCTTCAAAAGTGCACCCAGGCAAAGATATGCATAATTATATGCAAATGAAAGTGCGTAACCAATGATGATATGGAAATGTATACAATCAATACAGTGCCAAGAGTCATAGTTTTTCCTAGAGGCTGTGGCCCTACTATAGCCCATAGCCCATGGGAAATGTTTGCATTGCAAATAAAAATAATGCTCAGTATAATAGCAGAACTTGCACAGGCTGAATTCTGTCACATGTAGCACAACCACCTCCTATCTGATAGTATAATAAGGGAATCAACAGAACAAAGTAGGAAATAGGTTACCTACCATACCTGTACAGACTAGGATACAGATGAAACTAGTTCCATGATGATTTGGACATTGTAAGAATTCCAGTAGGCATGTGTCACTCACAAATTAAATATTTCCATCACTGTAGAAACAAAAGCATTCATATCACTCACTATCCTAGTTTACAGGAACATTTCAGTGATATCTAGGGAACCCTTTATGTATATCACAAGTGTCAGTCATAAGAATACCTGACAAGTTTCCTGGATGTTTTCTTCTACATTTGGTTGAGCATATCTGGTTTCTTGGGACAACAGAGGACACACCAATCAATACTCCAGTCTTCACTGTTATCACATGAGGTACTGCATGTCACAGACTGTAATCTTATGGCAATAAGGGCTCTACCTGATTCACATTCCCAGTGGTATGTCAACAGGAAAGGAAATCATTCCGTGAATTGCCAGGTCATGTGCAATGCACAGGATATTAGTACTGTTGTGGGGGCAGAGCATCCAGGCAGTTCAAATGAGTCACATGTATGCTACACGTCAGTTATATCACCACATCTGGGGTAGTATAGGTATGGTCAGTGATTACTGCAAGATTATTTAGAAGGTTTCAACTAGTTTCAAGGCTGTAGAGGCTGCTGGAAAGTTTGTGAACCACAGAGTGACTAGAGGAACATTATCTTTAGATTTTTGTATGTTAGAACAATGGGATTTTGCAGATAGATATCTAGTCTAGTACATGAAAGACAGGGTGCATTTTGGCTAGGTTTATGCTTTTTTCTGTATCTGGAGGAACTAGTACAGTTCTTAGGTTAGTCATAGTTTACAGCAGCACCATGTTTTGGGTGGTGGAAAGGAAGTTGGGGGCAGGCTGCAGCTTAGAAAGCTCGATGAGTTGATGAAGAGTGCTTCTCTTCAAAAGAAGTGAATACCTTCTTTCACCTCCTTCCTTCCTGAAGCAAATATGGGAGTGGGCAGTGTGTCACTCTGCTCCTGATGGGTTTCTGGTCAGTTTTTGTGAATGGTCATTTAACACTTCTATGGCAAGTTAAGCAAGTAAGCAGTCTGGAACACTACCCAATCAAGTTATTAAGACCAGACAGTATTCCAGACTGCTTATCACATTTAACATAAAGTTATTGTCTATTTTTAACTTACCTTGAATTCTGGTCGCACAGACTATGTTGGTACACTTGCTGTGTTTGGTAGGGGTTCAAAGGCAACTGTACTTTGTTGGGCAGACCAAAGGACCATTTGGAATAATGGTAATGTCTTTGCTTCCCATGCACAAAGTACAAAGTTCAGTTCTGACCTCCGGCCAGTATCTGTTTGGGGTTTGCATGTTTTACCTGTGTTTCTGTGGGGTTCCTCCTACCTCCAAAAACTACCAACAAACAACATGATGAGTGCGTCTATCTCAAACTCACCAAAAGAATGGATCTGTGAGCAGCAGCACAGTCTCTATATAATGCCCAGTATAGAGAGGGGTGGCACAAGCCAACCACTTTGGGCATCTACTGTGGCACACAGTATCCTCATGATAAGAGAACATGGATCACAGACTGCTCACAGTGGCAGGGCTAGCCACTCAACGGTGAAAAATATGGTTCTATGTGATTCTGTTCTGTTGACTAATATAGTCAAATGGGCATGGGTATTTGCCGGTGATAAGTGGGTCGAGGACCTGGCCTACTTCAACTTATACCAGGGATGCATTCTAAGATGAGAGGGGTGTGTGTGCTCCTGTTGGCCAGTGTGTGCACACCATTAACTGCCCAGAAGTACTAGGTCATTAAGGTCCTGACTGGATGGTGTCCAGTTGCCCAATTTGGGTTACCTGAGAGAGCACTGATGATTGAAAGCTGGATGTAAAACCAGCCAACATGACCAACATGAACTAAGAATTGCTACACTCATTGTAGATTGGTTGATAGGATGTAGCTTGGAAGTGGATGACATGATAGTAAGGAGTAGGTTTGACATCCTATGTATGCAGGAGACCAGATGTTGGCAGAATTAGTGACAGACTCATGGCAACAAGACTCTAGCCTAATGATAGGGCAGTACTCATGATCTCAGCCTATGTCCCACAGCAAGATAGTGATAGTGAGAAAAACAGTGGATTTGGATAGCAGTTGCAGGACCTACTAGATAAAGCAGATCATCATGAATTGGTGTTAATAATGGGTGACTTGACTGCACATATCAGGACAGACAGAACTGGATATGAGGAGGACTTCATCAGTCCACATGGTTGACGCAACCAGAATAAAAACAGAGAGGCCATTCTAGACTTCTCTCTGGCAAATGGATTGATAGTAGCTGACACATAGTTCAGAAAGTGAGACTGTCACAAGACCAGATACAAGAGTGGCCAACATGCAACTCATTTAGACATCTTCCTAGTATGGAAAAGGCACTGGGGTAAAATCAGTGATTGCAAAGTCACCCCTAGTGAAACAGTTGGTTCACAACATAAACCAGTGGTTGCCACAATCATCTCCAAGCAGTGGTTAGAAAGGGCTCTGAGGTCAACAGAGACTAGGCTGATGACCTGGAAGTTGACTGGAGAGAAATCACAAAAGTTCAAGGAATTATTCGGGGCTGTAGCACCTCAGGAAGAAGAGCAAACAGGTGGAGTTGTAGAAGAATGGCTGCACCTCAAAACAGATATATGGCCAAGCCAGGAATGGAAATACGATAAGTAGGAAAAACTGGTTATAGAATACAAAAGTCCAGGAAGTCATCAAAAGAAAGAAGGGATGCAGGAAAAGAGGTGGAAAAGATGGATCAGCCTAGGAAGGAATACTGGTTGTCTAAAAAAGAAGTTAAGAAAGGAGTCAAAATAGCAAAGAACAAGGCATCAGAAGCACCCCACCAGCTTCTAGAAAACAAGTCAGTACATGGCACAAAGAAACTATATTAGGTTGCAAGGCAAAGTCAGAAAGATGAAGAAGATAGTCAGACACCCTTCATAAAGGGATGCCAGTGGCACCCTGCTCACCAGTCAAGAGGACATCAAAGGCTTATAGAAGGAGTACTTCCAGAAGCTTCTAAATGAAAAAAAACCCACAGAAGCTATACTGCCCCAAACACAGTCTATGATGAGAGAAGAGAAGGATCCCACCCTAGAAGAAGTAAGAGCTGCAGTAAGCAAAATGAAGTCAGGGAAAACAGCAGGCTCAGATGACATCACAGCAGATATGATAAAGATGCTGGGTGAGATGGGGAAAATGGCTCCTGAGGGTACTCTTTGCAGTGTGGAGAGAAAGGTGTATCCCATATAACTGGACAATAAGCATAGTCATGCCTGTGTTCAAGAACAAAGGGGATGTTCATGACTGTGGGCAGTACAGAGGTATCAAACTCATGTCACATTCCATCAAAGTTCTGGACAGGGTGATTGATAAATGAATATTCAGAGTAGTAGAAAGTAAAATGGGAGATGAGCAGTTCGGATTCAGATCAGGATGCAGCACAACTGATCTGATGTTTGTAGTGAGACAGATAGTTGAGGAAAAGCTAGAGATGAGGTAAGAGTCCAACTTGGCTTTACTAGACTTGGAGAAGGCATATGACAAGGTCCCAAGAAAACTGATTTTTGGCAGTCCTGAAGTGGTTCAAAGTCCCAGAAAAATTGGTAGAATTCATGCAGGCTATGTTCAAGGGCCCATTGACTCAAGTATGAACTGTGTTTAGTCTCAGTGAGGGGTTTCCAGAGAGAGTGAGTGTGCACCAGGTTCAGCTCTGAGCCCACTGCTTTTCAGAATGGTGATGGACTACATTAGTAAACAGGACAGAGGGGACAGATCAACAAAGTTGCTGTATGCAGACAATGTAGCATTACAGGCAGACTCTGAGCAAAACCTTCAGCAAAGCATAGGGGAATGGAAGGCAAAACTGAAGGCACAAGGGATGAAATTGAGTACAGTACATATTGTCATGGCAGTAAATGGAGTTCAGAAGAAGCTGAGAATTGATATAGAAGGGAAGATAGTGGAACAGGTTAACAGCTTCAAGTATCTGGAAGGGGTGGTTGAGGAGAAGGAAAGTCTGAATGAGGAGGTCAAAGCTAGAATTGTAGGGGGTGCAGCAAACTCGCACAGAGTGTCAGGTGTAGAATATGACAGAAGAATGCCAAAAAAGCTGTAAAGTAAGTTGTACAAAATAGTGGTGCGACTGGTACCACTGTATGGTACAGAAACCTGGGCAGTAAAGGCAGAACAATTGAGGAAGCTAGAAGTGATGGAGATGAAGTGCCTGAGATTGGTGGTAGGATGCACACTGTGGGACAGATGAAGAAATGAGGATATAAGAGCATAAGCCAAAGTAGTTCCAATCACAGAAAAGGTAAAAGAGATCAAATTTCAGTACTTCAGGTACATGTGCAGAAAAACAGAATGGAAGTAAATATTGTGCGAAGAAATAGCCAGGGAATTGTTATGGCTAGGCTTGTATAGGCCCTAGGGCCAATAGCCTAGTACCAACCTATGAACCTATGACCCTATGAAGACTTAGGACTGACAAGAGTAAGGCAAGCGGAAATGAGAGCACCCAACAAATGAGAGTAAGGATTGGGTGTGAGAAGACCTGTGACAGCCAGGCATGAGTACCAAAGAAGGCAGGAGAGTGGCATTGACTAGAGAAAGATGGCAAAACTTGACATGACACCCCAACCCCATATATTAAATTTGAAAACGGGGGGGGGGGTTGATGATGATGATGGTGATGATTATTTGTCATGGATCACTTGCTTAGAAAGTGGGTGGATTTAGAATATAGGAAAGAGATATGATAGGTTTAGTGGGGGAAGGGATAGAGCAGGTTTAGGAAAAGATAAAGGGTTGGTACAAAAGTCAAAGTAGGAAGTGAGTTAGGCTGAGGTTGGGGGGAAGAACTGGTATATAAGGTTACTACAGGGGTCATCAGTGTCTTTGGAACTAATGTTATGTGCTTACCTGCCCTCCATCCCTTTCTGTTTTTTTTTTTTTTTCAGTTATCAGTTCCATGTTATATATTGTATGATAATGAAGGCAGCTTTCCTTTCCTGAGTCAAATATGGGAGTGGATGGTGTGTCATGCTGCTCCAGGTCGGGCTTCTGGCTTTATTAAATGATAATTTAATGCAGGTGTGAAATTTTTCTTAAATAAGGAGAGCAGCCTGCAATGCTACCTGGTCAAGTTGCTATTTGCTGACTGAGAAATTTATAATATTACTGTTTTTAAATGTATCTTGATTTGGGGTTGCTTTGTTATGTTACTAACTTTGTTAATAAAATCTCATCACAATAACTATGTCATTTTTGTTATTGTGTTTGGAAACGGGTTCAAGGGCAAGTATCCTTCACAAAGAAATGCATGTACCTGATAGAGTTCGGGTCTTTGGCACAATGGAATCACCTTTACTTAACAGGCCATTGCTAACAGATGTATTAAACTTAGTGGTCAGCAAACCTCTTTCCTGGTGGACACTGTACACTAGCTTCCTGAAGTCATAAAATGAGAAGATGTCTTCAGGTGCTCTGCTGACCACTGAGGATGAGTGCTAGTCTTACCTCAAGTGAATCACAAACTCTTATTTCTATTATAACACTAACCATCAAAAAAAAAAATAATAATAATAATCCAATACAAGGGCCACAGAGATGAAAATGATCTTTATCTGAAATAAATAATGTCGAATTCATAAATACAAGTGCTACATAATTTACTACTTACGTCCCATTTAATTGAATTTTACTTTAAATTTATGACAAAATATATGGGCTCAATAAAGTATCATGGGAACAGTACACGTTTTTTGATTACCTATGACCTCATGAGGGAATGACAAAACTCTCAGCATTTAATTGCAACATGTTGACTTTACTGTAATTTACTATTCACTTTTAAAACTTAATTACTTGTATTAGCTCCATACATATTAAGAAAATAAGAATAAAAGTATATTTGCTTGACATAATACAGACAATGATTAGAAAATACTTTTATTTGACAAATAATGGATATTTGACATTTTTCAGGATTTTATCATATAGCAAAAATACATATTTTTATTCTTTTCACATAATGTGTTACTTTATATACTAGCAAATCAGATCAGCTCATGACACAGATGTTTTCTTTCTGATGTGACTCAAGAAGAGAGTATTCTGAAGTCATTTTCTCAAAGTCATACAATGCAAATATGGAGTCTGAGGGAATCAAACTCAGGAGTACAAGACTGTCCTTTGAAAATGTATGCGAGTTATAATGCTTTCTTGTAAAATAAGTGATGACAATATGTATAAGGTCTTAAAAATGCAATACTTTGTTCCAGATTAACTTGCAGACTAACATTTGTAAGGATACAAGTAGAACAAATGTAAAATAAAATAAATAAAAATAAATAACTGTATAAAACTACAATACTATCAATACAAGTACAAAGAATTCAAAAGATTAAGGGTTCTGGTACTTTTTTACAAAAACACGTCACCTTTCAATATACTGTTGTGGTGCAATTGTGCAGTCTAGTTATAAACTATATTATTGTGCTGAGTCGCATGCTAAGTAGATAATGTTGCGACACTACTTTATATGTGCTAGCCTTGTGATATTTATTAATTGATTGATTGGTTGATTGATTCTTATCAACCTGATAAGTGATGTCACATGCAGTACTTTTAATATATGCTTTGATTTACTTCTTTGTTTTTATATTCTGGGTTATATGTGCTTTTTCAGTTTTGTTCTCGTTGTCTAGGATATATCTGAGAACATATATCAAATAAAGCCTTTACCTGTTTATCAGATATGTATGCAGGTGCATAAATAACTTAACAAAAGTATCACAATTTCTGGCTACATCTGAAATGTAGATGCCTAGCTCAGAACTATGCTAGTACTTTGTCATTTAAAGGGAAATAATTCTATTAGTTTGCGTTCCCATAATTTTTTTGGCCATAAAATTAAAATAACATTTGATTAGCTCATTAACATATTGCAAGATTAATAATTACAAGTAGCATGACAATCGAAAGTTTCTTAAAATTCTAAAAAAGAATGTCAAAGTTGATTTAATGTTTTAAACTTTTTGTTGTTGCTTTTGTTTATTGTGAAGCTTACTGTATGAATATGGAAAGAAGAAATTGACTAGGGAATGCATTACTTGGTTGGAGTTTGCGATTTTTGTGCAAATTGTTTGTCTAGGTTAAACATGCATATAAGTGTCCCTATTAAATTAGGAAAAGTAAAAATGTATGCCTCTCTCAAATAGCATCACAATCTATGAACACAACATTAGCAGTGCAAGTTATTTTCTCAGTTGTGACTATGACCCTCTTCTTTCAGATACATGCCTCCAATTATATTATTGTGTATTTAGATGAGACACAAAGAAATGGACATAACGATGCAGCAGCAGCAAGGATTCCTGCCATATAAGTATAGGAACCAGGCTAGATTTTAATTTCTAGTTAATCCTTATATGGCTTTTTCGGTTCTTTCCATGTCCCAAATCCAAAAACAAATGTATCCACCTGGTAAACTGAAAAGCTGAACACACCATACCAATCACAGGAACAAGACTTGTCGGTTGATGGTGTAGTCTAAAAAGTTCCTGCAGCTTGCAATTGCCCTACGCATCTTGGTCAATGTCATGGTTAGAAAGGTGTCATCTAATTCAACCAGTTAACAAAAGATTGCATAAAAATAATTAAATAAACATAGCCAGGCTTTAATGCCATACTTTCTTAAATTATGTTGTGTAATGTTACTAACGTGTTTTATTGTTTTCTTGTTTGAATGTTTTTGTCAATTTAGAAGAGAGAATAGCATAGCCATTTTACTGCTTGATTTCCCCTATGTGGGCAGGCAGTACCTTGCAGCTAGTCTGTCATTGTTCCACCTGATCTTTTTTCTTTTGGATTTAATTCTTGAGATACTAAAGTATAGACTACAAAGGACATCAAATGTGTATTGGTACACACTGTACATATGTGCACATTTCCATTTGTGAGTCAGCACTTCTCTGTATTTTTGCTGAGTTGCATAATTCAGGACTTCCACTTTCAAATGTTAGTTACAGAGTTATGTACAGTTTATAATCTGTACAGAAGAAGGGTGATCCTTATTTCAGTAAATGACTCTCATTTAGTGAGCACAAGGTGGCTAGTGTGACCGGTATTAAGGTGAATTATGTAGCTCTAAATGCTGCTGAGTTAACTTTTTAATTTCATTTATATATTTACAAATAACTTTTATGTGTCATTAGTGATGTCTGCAAAATCTGTAAATCATATTTAATACAAAAAGTGAAGATGATGCTTATATTAGCTATATTATGTTGAAGTCCACTTTATAAACAGAGAGCTGGCCTTTAACTTCAGTAATGGATCTATTATGCTTAATTGTATAATACTTAATTGGCATCCAATAGTCATTGCATAAAGAAAAGAATACGTCTACAAAGCATCAGTCAAAGCTTCATACAACACTCCATATACTCCTTAACAATAGTTTTTATTGGGTAACTACCACCACTGTATCTCCATTGTGCCAGTAAACCACTGACAAACCCTACATCTAGATATGCCAATGTCAAGGTCACATCGACTTACAGAAGAGGGAAAAGGTGTAAATTAAATCAATAAAGAAATATAACTTGCCTTTTCCTACTTCTCTGAATCTTGGAAAACCAATCCTAAAAGTGTATTTTCTGGTACAGAGCCATTTCTGACATACTGCCTGACATGTTCTGCTGTCACATTTTGCAAATGACAAAACACTGCATGATTACCTGTGGTATTCCTACAGTAACATCTCCTTTTCAGAAATGTTATTTTAATAGAAATGAATTTTCCCAGTATTTTCTACTATGTTTAAAATATGACATGTACTTACAGTGCTGAAACTGGGTAGGAGACCAAATTTTTCAGGAAGACAGATTTTTGGCAAAAAAAGAAACTGCAGTTCACTTGTTTAATTTTTGCCTACAATGATGCAGGGTCTAGCAAAGCGAGAACAATGGGATTGTTGCTTGTGGTTTTTCCTGTGTTTTTTTTTCTTGTAGTGGCCAAGATTTCATAAAACTTAATTTCTGACTGTGAACAGATGCAACAAGCCACTACAGATCACTTCTACTCAGCCAAAAACTGGTTCATTTACACAGCACTTTGTGGTCTTCAAACAGTTTGCAGAGAGCAATTATTTATGCCACAACATGGGGCCAAGAAGCTCAGGCAGCCTGTTTGTTCTAAGGCTGATGCAGTGGTGTTTGAAAACTGCAAGACACTACCAAAGGCTCAGAGATCATGGCTAATGTGACACCCTGAGGCCTAATCTTCTTAGAGGGCTGGGATAAAATAAGTATCCATTACGGAATCAACCTTTATCCTGCCCCCTGTTCCTGCATCAGCACTCTGTAGCCAGCGCTGAGACAATTGCATGATTCTGGACTTAATCAGGTATTAGTAGCTAATGCTTTATGAGGAGTAGCTAATCTCTATATTTAGTCCATCTGTACTTGTGCCTCTGTTTGGCCTGATTCAAGCAGATCAAAGTTGCCTGGTAAAAATAAGATTAAAAGGAGAAAAAGACGAGGGAGTTGCAACAGACCAAGAGCCGATATTCTTTGCATCTCACTAAAACTGCATATGTTCTTCTGGCTTTACTTTGTAGAAATTCTAATTGCAGGGAACACAAGAAAATGAGAGTTCAGAAAACCATAATAGCAGCATTTAGAGATGCAGTGTGCAAAATATTGCAAAACGCTATAACAGTTCCACAAATTAAAAGTATGCTGTTTCCTATTAGGCAAATTTTGCTGCATTTTAAATTCATGATGGTAATGCTGCCTAATTGACAACTTATCACTGATCGGTAATGCAGTAATTCTGTTACAATCCATTAAACATATGCTATTTCACATTTAGCTTAACAGCAATATGACACACAATAAGGGCAATGGGAACATCTTGACCAAGTAATTAGGCAAAGTAATTTACGCAGAGCTTAAGTCAGTGCACAGCAACCCATCTCAATGACTTTTTGGTGGATTGTCTTTTTAAAATTATACAAATTGTGCTTGTGAAAAATTACATCAGCATATATGTTACATGCAAAGTAATATATCTATCTTCAATATCTTTAATTCAGGAAAATGTTATTGAACGTACATTTTGTCTCAAGTTTTGGATAGTCATTTTATATGCAGTAACAACATTTTTGAATGTTGTTGCAAATTGTGTCAGCATTATATATAAAGCTGTACATGTCTACATTTTGGTATAAAGTATGACAGATGGGGACAAGGTACAAAGATATCTTGTGTTTATTTGGCCTTTGGGTTGCATATTAAGCTTACTTTAAGCAATATATTGCTGAATACTTTTTGAAAGGCATGAGACTTGCTATGCATTCTTTCATGCAAACCACCTGAAACTAAAGTATATTACATTCCTCCCACCCCCTCCATTAAAGGGATGATAATTAACCCTTGCTGAGGAGAAAATTGCATTTTGACAAAGAACAACACAACACAGTGAAAAGACTCCCAAGTAAAAGATTGCCAGGCGATTTGCATATTTGAGGCTATAAGTAAAAGCTGGCTTGCTGAGAACTGTAACTGAGAGAAATGCTTTGTTTGCATCTGCATTCCTGTAACTGAATATATAAGAAACTGCATGGGGTCAATGGGTGGCTAGAGTGAGGAACGATCTGAAACCAGGCCCATCCTTTGTCAGTCGATCCTCTGTCATCATTTCAAGTGTGGAATTGACATGTTTAATGTGCTCTGGGGGTGGTTTACCAGTGGGACAGTGAAAATGACCAGGGCACAAATAAACATACTTACGTGTTTTTTTTAAGGAACACCATGGCATGTTTAATATCTGTTTAACCACTAATAACATACTCAGAATGATTGCTTTGTTTTGAAAAGAAACAGACTCCAAATCTCCTTAGGTCTTATTCAGATAGCATAAAATAATTGTGGCATGAAACAGACATGTGTATCAGTCTATATACTAGATCTTAATAACTTAAAGCAGAACCAGAACAGCTTTGACATGTTTTGAAAAAAGTTTCTTGAAGATAATAGCAAAGAATTTGTGGACATTCTTCTGTTGTAAAACTATGTGATTATTGTTATTTTGTAATCTCGTAATTCTGAAATTTGCTATATTTGTATTTACTGGAGCTTTTCTCCCCAGGACTCCATTGAAAATGGGGTCCTTGTGCCCCAATGGACCATCCAGGTAAACAAACTGTAAATAAAATAAATAAATCTGCTATGGCATATAACAATTAAACCATAGTATTGTAAAGGACAATATTAACCCAGAGCTGAAGATAGGTTTATGAAACTTGTATATAATCACAAGTCCTCCAGCTGAAGAAAAGAGGCTATCTATAAGAAAATCAACAGAACAGCCACAAAAATGTAATCACAAATGCAAAATTCATATTTTTATTCTCTTTTAGTTATTATAAATGCGCCAGTCTTTTCAGTTTTTTTAAATCTAGCTTAATGGCTCACCATGTCCATGCAGCTTTAAAAATACATAGCTGGTAGGGAACTGCAACAGTTATGTTTTTCTTTAGGGTATTATTCAATTGCACATATGAAAATGTGTGAAACTTTCAAGCTGAAGTTATACATTTAGGGTTTTTTTTTTACAAACTCTTTCCAAATGTGTCTGCAAATATCTTAAATATGTGCATCGATAATTCACTTACTCAGTTACTGCAATGTGTACTGTTTTTACTTTTGGGTAGTACCATTCACTCACTCAATTACTTTTGGGAAGTACCATTTTCACCAGGCTGAAATGCATGATATGAAAAACACAGAAGAGAATGACCAAACATTTTTTATCTGAGGTAAGACACTAACATTTGTTTGTTTTTCTTTCAGCTTTTCCCGGTTAGGGGTCGCCACAGTGGAACTCCGGTCCGCTAATGATTGGCAGTAGATTTTTTTTTACGGTTCTGAGGTGCCAGTTCAACTCCCAACCTTCAACAAAGGCACGCCCATTTATTTCATTTTATACTTTTAAATTTGTTGTTAAGATGTAGTACGTCTCCCTTGTTTGATCACTATCCAAATGCTATTTTTCAAAACTCTCTTTAAACTGGTGTGCGCCACGTTATTGTGCATTTGTATCTAACATCTACCTAAATGTCATTATTTAGACAATGAAAAAACTTACTTAAAGCCACCTGCATGTTTCTCAACCTTATCTCTCATTCTGTGTAAATATTACTACTAAATGCCATATTCATATATTGAATATTTTTGTAATAAGTAATACAACTAATATCTATAATTATATAGTGAATGTTTCCATTAAAGTAACAATTCTTTGTTGCTTTTCTGCCCTGTCTTCCATTGAAAAATGGTGGCATACTCAAAAGTAAGTAAGCAAATAAATAAATAAATAAACCAATTTATTTAAATTAAATGCATTTCCTATAAAATGTACAATCAACAATTTTTTATTGATGTCTGAAAGTTGGCCTGAATTTTATTACATTGCATTGTAATTAACTCACCTTAAATACATCACAGGTAATGAAATATGGGGAGCATGAAACACATATTTTGTTGTATATTATTAACATTTGGCCTGACCTCATTCCATGACCTTTGTTTTCAATTGAACAGGACAAGAAGTGCTATACTTCTCAGCCTGGACTGTTAGAGATGCACCATTTTTGAATAAAACTATAGTATGTAAGATGTTTCGATGTAAGTATTTATTCTTCTGCTCTGATGTTCTTATTAAATAAAGATAATGCTTGCACCATATTACCTTTCAGCAAGAGTGCAACTGTCTTTTCACAGTGTTCCCTTCCTGATTATAGATTAAGCAGTAAAAGTTTATGAACTTTAATAACAGCTCCTCTGACAATGTGATGAACTCTACTCCAATACTGCTTTACTGCTGCAGCTTGTTTGGAGATTTTATTGAGTTTTTTTTCTTTTGTCATTGTTTAAACTAGAGATGTGCTTAAAATAATTATTTCTAAATTTTTTATTATATTTTTATTATGTGATTTTATATTGTAAGAGCTGGGATAAGACTTTTTCTGCTTCTGACCATTATGTAATTAATTTGTAATATAGTTTTAAGTGACTGAAGTGAAATTCCTTGAACAAGAATTGTACAAAGCACAAGACAACAAGAAACACAAAGTCAGTAACTGTTTTCCTTTCTATTCTCTTCTTTTGTAAGATTTTTCCCTTTTTGGAGTTTTTGCCACTGTGGATTGTTATGTATATAAGTTCAAGGGGTACAGAGAAACTACACTTGGGAGGTGGGGGTTGTCCACCACAAAAGGCACTAACACTTTACTTTTTCAGTCTTCTATATTTCAGGCATCAGTTTTTGAAGATATTGAGGCTTAGGGTATTGACATGTTAATAGTGAAATCTAATCTTGCTCTTGAAATGCACACTACCTAGATTTTTTTAGTTTAGCATTTGTAAACTTCTCTTGCATTATTCTGTTATATAGCTTCTTCCGATGCAAGAATTACAGTCTTAGCATGGAGAAAAGTACAGCAATATCCATATATATATGTATTTATATATATATATATATATATATATATATATATATATATATATATATATATATAGATATGCACTCTCACACACACACACACACACACACACACACACACACACACACACACACATATATATATATATATATGTGTGTGTGTGTGTGTAAAATTTATATTTATTTTACAAGGTAGTGCACTGATCTCAATGGACCATGTTCAGGTACAGCCCAGGTGAATACGATCACATAGAAAAATGAACAAAACATATTTACAGATACAAGAATATGCTAAAACGGAAATATATATACATATTTACAAATGCAAGAACATGTTACAACACTTATTTCAAGAAGCAGTTTGATATGTCAAAACATGAATGGAAAATGGAATAATGCTTTGCAAAGCTTTATGGATAAGAAGTAGCCATAATAACTGAGATGGCTGATGCACAGATGTAGCAGCATATCATAATATAGAGAGGAATGGAGACATTAGAAGAAGCAAGAGAGAATATTTGCAAGAAAGGATACCATGAGCAGAAGACAGAGAAAAGGTGAGAGAGGCATGCAGAGGTAGGTGCAGTAGAAAGGAGAAGAAATGTATTTATTTAACATTTGTTAACCTGGAAAGTCCTACTTGAAACAAAGTCTATTTTCAGAGGAGGCCCTGGAAGAAGCACTGCAGATGCATGTCTTTGTAAAATGGGAGGAAACCCACACAAATGCAGGGAGGACATGCAAACTCGGTACAGATGGCACCAGCCGAGAATAGAACCAGAGAGAACCTCCTGCTGTGAGGTGACAATGGTACTGCTGCACCACTGCACCATCCTAAAAAGATGAACGAAATGTGAGAGAGATGCAAAGAGAAAAGAGAAGTAGGATGAATGTGATGTAGTAAGTAAGGGGGTGACAAGATGAGAAAGAGAAGGATGAAATAGGGATAAAGGGGTGTGTGAAAGAGCTGCAGGGTTCATGTAATGTGACCTTAGTGAGTACAGCTGCACTTTACTTGAATCAATAGGTCTTCCTTAAGCTATTGTGTATATTCCAAGACTTATGGACATCTCAGACTGAGAAAGGAATGGAGTCCCGTAGTTTAGATGTTAGTATGGAGAATGTACTGTCAGTGCAATCAAGTTTAATTTTTAGAGTTAGTATGTTGGGTTGAGATTGAAAGATACACCTGAGGAGAAAGGGTTTTGTGAATTAATGATCCTCATATGAGGTTTGACTCTGAAATATACTGGGAGCCATTTAGCTTTGTATATAATTAGGCAGTGGTGTCATTATTAATTATATTATTAAATTAAACTATATAAAAATAAGGCATCATGCCAATGAAATACAATCCCCAGGATTCAGTAAACTAAAATCCCATGTCCAAATAGTGGCATGGCCCAAACACGGAGTTCGGAGCCTGTGCGATTCAGTAAACCAGGCTGGGGGCTTGCACAAACCTGGCTGCACTATTCTGGCATGGACACAACTGAATAATGCTAATTACCTCATTTGCTGGTGAAAACATTGCAAATGAGGGAAATTAGTGATTCAGTAAGCAGGCAGGCATCCGTGCCAGAATAGTGTCTGCTGCAGAAAAATGTATTCGTCTACTAACCAAATAATTTCTGCAAAGATCAAAACAGGGGCATGACAGCTCAAAGTAAAGCATGTATTATAATCATTAGGCATACCAATGGTCAAAAATATGGCCATTGGCATGGAATATAGTTTAAAAATTATAAAAATAATGGCCAATTTGGGCCGTTTAAGCATAGTACAGTGGCACACAAATGAGATTGTGCAGAAAATTAAAAAAAGAAATGTGAAAAGAGAATTATAAGTGAAATCTGCATTTTACCATTATAGTGGGTAGCATGCAGAACCAAAACAATAACAGGAAACAGTGGTTGCTAAGGAGAAAGGATGTGGTGTAATGGTGTAACAAGGGAATAAGGCAGTGGGGTATGCAAATGAGCAAAATTTACTGAATCACAAAGTGGGAGACCATGTCCAAATGCACCTAACCATGAAGGAGCTATAATTCTGCAGTGTAAGCAGGAGAAGCAGCTGACATGAAAAGGGGGTGTGGTGTGTCATGCTTGGTGTAAACACATTGGAAGCTCCACGGCTACCATTTGAGATTTGCTAAGCAAGGGTGTGTGTCTCCGGCTGTATTTACTTCTTCCATGCAATCAGGAGCATGTTCCCATCCAGGGGAGGGCCATTACTGCTCAAAAATGTTTACTTTAGCTAAATGGGTTTGCGCAGCATGCACCGGGTCTTAAACATAACAACCACCCCTGCCCAGAAATAGCAGAACTGTTTACATTTGGGCAGCATGTTTGCATGGCATGCCATGGGGCTTAAAACGGGCAGAAATGGGGAGGGGGGAAAAAAAGGGAAATAGCAGAATAAAAGCAATCAAGTACAAATAGAGCTGGCAGGTAGAATATATCATAGTCAGCCAATCACACATACAGCATCTGCAGCACAACAATATAAACTATGCCAGCACCTTTCAGTCTGGTTTCTCCCACAAACTCTGCACCATTGGTTTACACATATGGGGGAAGTTTGACTGAGACAAACAAAAATTTTAGGGGCTGCTGCCACTTTGATGCCTCAATATATGGTAGAGGCTGAGGGCAGTGAGGAGGATAATTCTGGCAATCGCCCCAGTCTGTGGAAAAGGAGAAAAGTGTTCAGACCCAGGGTAACCTACTAGGGGCTACATGATCTGGAGATAGTAGAGTGCTACAGGGTGGAAAGGGACATATTTTAGCAACTTGTTGAGCTGTGCCAGCCTCACCTCAGACCCAGAGCCAACAGAGGGGAACCCATCCTAGTGGATACCAAGGTATGTGTAGCCTTAAGAATACTAGCTACAGGTAATTTCCAAAGACCTACTGTGGACATCATGGGTGCCTCACAGGCATCTGCATCCAGGATACTCCACCAGTTCCTGGATGCCATGTTACCACATGCAGGTGAGCACACTTACTTCCCCAACACCCCTGAGGAGAGGACCAGCAAAATGCATCTCTTCCACCGTGCAGCAGACTACTCGGCGGTACTGGGTGCCATAGACTGCATGCACATCCACATCAAAGCACCACTCGAAGAGCAGGGTAGGGTCTACATAAACCCCAAGGGCTTCTACTCCATCAACTGCCAGGTCATGTGCAATGCCCAGGGCATTATCATGAATGTGTGTGCTGTCAGCCCAGGAAGCTATCATGACTCCCACATCTGGCATTTCTCACAGCTGTATCAGTGAATTGCAACAGGGCATATGGGCATCTAGTGGGGGATGCTGGCTATGCACTGGACCCATGGATGATGACACCCATCAGAAATGCACACACATCCACTCAAGAAAGCCATAATGTGGCACATGCACAAACCAGAATCATTACAGAGCATGTGTTCAGGATGCTCAAGTCATGGTTCTGCTGCCTTGACATATCTGGTGGAACCTTGTACTCCCAAGCCACATGTGCACACCTGTTCATAGTATGTGCCATGCTACACAATATGATCTTGTGGAAAAAGCTGCAGCAGGAACAGCATGGGGAAGGACCACACAGTCCCCCACCATTGCCAAGGTCCCCACAGGCACAGATGGACACAGTGGAGGAACCCAGGCAGACAGTGGCATGCCCAGTATGCACTGGCCTTGGCAAAGAGGCAATGCATAGCACACACACCGACACTGTAGGCACCCAAGGACTGACACCTTTCTCCGATCTGCACACACAGTAAAATGGATGACATGCACATCACACTACCTGTAACTTACCATGTATAGGCAGTGTACTGTGTGCATCCAGCATAGGCAGCCTTCAAGCACCATCCACACAACTGCCACAGGCACAAGGTAAGTCAGTCTTCTTAACAATAAATGAATGTAGTAGTATGTTCTGGTAGCATATCTATGGTATTGCTGCATGCATGCAAGAGAATGGGGTGGCGTACTGGGATAGCAGCAGACAACTTACAGCTATATGGGACACCAGGAAATGTTTGCCCAATACTGGCCTCCCCACACTATGCAGTAGTAGCCAAGGTGACAAATCCCACTGCAGTATATGTGGGGGCCAACTAACTGGGGATTCATAGGTCACAGTCATATGGATGTCAGTGTGGGGGTCTCATACTCACCCTGCATCCTCACCCAGCAAGTCAGCTGTAGAAAACCATAAAGAAATGTCTGGCAAAGGCCCACAGATGATGACAATGATGAAATACCCCCCTACAGATGTACACAATGATAGCACAGCAGGTCTTGCAGTTGCAGTAAGGCTCTGAAGGGTAAGAAGTCTGAAACTCAAATGTATGCCATTACATTCTGACCTATGGTCTTTAGTGGTATGCCTCTAGTCCCCAAGACCAGGCACAATAGTATGCTAAATGGAACAAAATGTAAAGCAAATATCAGCAGAATCTGTGCAAATGTGTACAGTTGATAGGTGTGTCCCCCCATATCCCCACAGAAATGCAGTAACATGTATGTTTGCAGGGAAGTAGCAGCAAAGTACACATTGCCAGGGCTGTCTCAATACACATGACAACTGATGCATGTCCACAATATGCAGGGGCCAATGAGCTATGCATATGTGTGTTTAATACTGTCAGGATTTGGCCAGCACTTACTCCTGGCAGTTGTGTTGTAGTGGCCTAGATACAGTGCTGTCTTTGACAGGGCCATGTTCAGAGAACTGCAGTGCCAACTATTATGCATGTCAGCTACACCTACGGTAGGAGATATACACACTTTCCAGATGTCAACATCTGTTAATGCAGGAAAGCTGTACAGGTCATGGACAGGGAGCCACACATATGGATAGTACACAGCTTGGAGTAACCTACTCAATGCCTTCCATACCTCTTAACTGTACAGACCTATTGCAGAATGTCCAGAGGTTTGCATCATAATTATGGTCGGTATAACATAAAATAGTGGTTGCCTGTCAATTCACTGGCAAATCATGCAAGACTAAAATCAGAAAATAATGACAGATTGTAGTGTCAGACTGCATACCCATAGAAACAAGCATGCTAATGCAAAATCTGTTATTGAATCACCTTTCTAGGTTTGTAAGGCAAATACTCCCTACATTTAGGCCTCCCTACCCCAATCACTTATGGCGTTGTCCAATGTCTGGCTCTCAGAAGTTGAGGTACCTGAAGATCAGTGTACTGCCAGTATATAAAAGGCTGCCACCTTTCTGTGTCAGCACTGACAACATGTCAGTGGCCAACAGCCATACCCCTGGAATGACACATGCTGTCTCAGAAAGAGCCCAAGTATGCCTTGTATATCTGTTCTGCTTGTCCTAACATTACATTTGCCTGCCAACTATTTGCCAAACAAGAAAGGGTCATGTCAAAACAGCAATGGCAGACAGTGGGGAAGCAGACATCAAACCCATAAGAACAAACAAGCAATTATCAAACCGGTCTCCTAACTATCTGTGATTGGCAGAACACAATTAACATCATGTCCCCATGTGTGGGCCTTTGTGTGACTGTCATATTTTGGCCTGTGCAGATGTCAGTCTGTGATGGTATGACAGCTAGGTGTACATGTAGCCTCATAATAACATATAGAAAAACAAACCATCTAAGGACCACAGCAAATGGAGTGGTGCAATGATGGACGACATGATAAATAGGAACACTCAGAGGTGTGAAGTCCACAACCCTGTATGCGATATAATGAATTGTATTCTGCCCACATCAGAATTACAAATACATAACAGCAGCCACTGTGGCCAATGCCTGTGACTGGACTACAGAAGAACAAAGAGTCACACATAAGGAGAAAGGGAACCACTGGCCAGATAAATGGAGAATGTGCACACCAGAACAGATAGTGCAGTAATATAGGTGCCATGCAGTGTAAAGGGTCAGTAAACATCACCTGTGAATACACAACACACACCCATGTAAGTGGAGGTCTGCAACAAAACAAAACACAAACAATGGACACCTCAGAAGCAAAATTACATGAGAACCCCAAAAACCTACACTGCACAGACCATGTAGACTCCACGCACAAGGGTCTTGCAAACACTGAGGCCTTACCTCAATCCCAAAACACCTATCCTACACAGATAAGCTAACAGCACTGTCCCTCTACCCTGTTCCATACAGACTCTGCTGAGGTGACCCCTGTCTGGCATACAAAGCAATCCAGACCATACCTTGATGGGACTGTAGCACATCTGGAACTCAAGGCCCACTCCATCAACCTGTAGGCACAGCATCAACCTGGGCTGTGATATCAGTACAGCTTGTTGGTGTGACAGTTACATGTACCACACATTCCCCTGTGGAATTCACTCCCTGTCAACAGCAAGCCAAGTGCCTCAATATCCCTAGTGATGTGCTCCCTGCATAAGTGCACAGGAAACACAGAAGAAAGTCCTGTGTTCTCACCTGTGTCCCTGCTGGACAGGGGCTCTGTGTGCTAACATGTCTTAACATGGGCTAATCTGTCATCTACATGGGTTATAAGAACTTCAGGACCAATACCGTACTAATGTCATAGCAAACCTCCAACCTATACACAACTGTCTGTCAGTGGTTCACCACATTATTCTGTAATGCTCTGCCACTGACATACCTGGAAGTCACAGTGCTATGTGGAATATACTACACATATAATGGACATGTCTGCACAGTAAAATGTCCTCTGTATCCACACCCATACCTCCCAACCTCTGACAGCAAGACATCTGGACAATGTCATAAATAAAAGTAGGAAAAGACACAATGATAGGCATGTGTTGTAAATATTGCCCTTACATACTGAGAAAGTTGGTTGGATGAGGGGGTTTGCATTAGCAGGAATTGTCTGAAGGTTATGTATTCTGAAACAGTAATGTCTGTCATTAGGTTGTAATGTCAGTCTTCAATTATCTGCAAATAACTTGCCATAAAAGCACAAGTTTATGTAGACTGGACGAAACCTCTAGGAAAACACCTGGACAATCTGACAAAAAATGTACAGTTGAGAGGCATAGCCACATCAGGATATGAATTGTCAGGTAAGAAAGATACCACACAAGCAGGAGATCCCCAGCCAGCATATCATCAAGTTGCTGGACTGTTTATACAGTGTCATCAGTAAACTGGCTGCAGCCACACCTCCCAACTGGCCTTGTTGGGCAAGAATGTATATAGTCGGGCACATAATATTGGTCTGTGCATCATACTTCTTGTATTTCTTTGGTAAAGCACTGTGATGATCTGAGGATTTCTGTCACTAGCTAATGACACAATATATTGCAGTGTCAGACTACAGATATGTCAGAAAATGTCTGCTAAACAAACCCAGTACCCCTAGAAAAGTACTGTTTACTTCTAAGAGGTATTGCTGTAGCACACAAAACCCCAGACCAGAGTACACCCATCTCTGGAATGGAGTCCCACTCTCACTATAGAAGGTCACACAGGGCATGCTCCTACACTTAGAGACTCACAGGCCATGTTGGAACCAACATCGGACTATATGACTGTATTGTGTATATATGTCTTTGTGTACAGACCTTAACTGTCCCTACACACACCCATCAGACAGGATTACCTTCAGCTAGCTGTAGGTTCCCCATATGTGATATATCTGCATCTGCTGCATGTGATACAGAGACATATATATGGGCAACAGATAACAATATGTCAAGCATACACACACATAGATGTGGGG
>NC_056731.1:698644556-698674556 GCF_019279795.1 Protopterus annectens
GCCCAAGGACACATGCAGTACTGCTACCTGATGGTGACTGCTGTCAGCTGGATCCACGTCCCTATGGAACTGGTCAGGACAATGTGCCTATGGCCTGCTCTGGTGTGGTGTGGACAGCACCCTCCCTTCAGTAGTGCTCTTGGTTCTGCCACTATGGGACTGTGAATGTCATAGCTATGTGGGCTCACTGCTGATCATGTCACTGACCTACATCCAGCTGCCCAATGCCCTACTCCCACCACATCCTCAACCACAGACATTGCTCGGTCAAGCAGTGTCAATGTCTCACCCTGTTGTCTATTTACAACATTGGCAAGATGATGTATGGCATCATAACTGCTGTGGAGGTCATCACACATTGCAGTGAGCACTGCATTTATTACACTGAGCATCTGTCTGGTTTTGCAGTCAGTACACACCTGTGCCTCCCAGCAAGAGGTTCTCCAATTCGATTCTCAGCTGGAGTGCCTTCTGTGTGGAGTCTGCATGTCCTCCCCGCAGTTGAGTAGCATTCAAAAGACATGCTTGAATGGGCATGCCTTCTTTGATGGTTGGGCATCGAGCTGGCACCTCGGCACTGTAAAAATCTACTGCCAATCATTAGTGGACTGGAGTTCTGCTGTAGCGACCCCTAACCGGCAAAAGCCGAAAGAAAAACAACAACACACCTGTGCCTCCATGACGGACCATAACATGTGGCTGGTGACACCTGTTGTGGCACTTGTGACAGGGGCTTGATGGACAGCAGTCATCTGTTAAGCACCCATGTCCATCTGCCTGTGTGTGACCTCGCCTGATCTCAGCCTATGGCTGGTGTCTGCACTCACACAAATCATACTCAACACACTAGCCTGTTCCATGCCACGACCCTAAACCTGTCCATTATCCATGACTGCTGGGGACTGGGCATGTGTGGGCATACTGACTGTGTGTGGGAGCATGGTGGCTAAAAGTGGGATACCAAACAATGGCATGGATCCGGGCACTGAAAACCCCACCTGTGTCTCACTATGACCACCATCATCATGAGAGTCCACTAAGACACTGACATCAGGTTGTGAGGGGGAGGGACACCAACCCCTGTGTTCACCTGCGAAGGGAACACAGCATATGTAAATTAATATCCTACAGTATTATGTTTGCTGATTTATATATATATATATATATATATATATATATATATATATATATATATATAGACACACACACACACACACACACACACACACACACACACACACACACACACACACACACACACACACACTACTCCTGGTGCCATCTGGCAGAGCTGTGACACCTATGGGTTCTTCAGGGAAGACCTTATGTTAGTTCTGCCTGCCACAATCCATCTCTTTCACTGATACTGTCAGGCCCACAACAAAGGGTGACAAAACCTACTGTGTGATGGACCTAGTAGCAGAATGGCAATTGTGGCCAAGACCAAGGCTATTGGAGTGAGCTATGCAGTGTCACCAAGTGCATATGCAAGTACTGTATGAGCTGACTTACAGCCATACAGACCATACAGAATGACATGGTGTAACGATATGTGATGATAACTGGTGAGGGGACAAGACTATACACTATCACTGCAGTCCATACACAGTTCAGACTCATGGGGATTCATTTCAGACAACATTGCAGGACAGTCTGCAATACATACGGGAAATGTAAAGTACTATGTGTATAGCCTCATAAGATGATACCAGGCTATTGGCCCTGATGCCCTTATAAGCCTGGCCCGACTTTTGCCTATCCCTTTTCCCAGCCAGCACCTATTTCCCCTGTCCAGCTGGGACACATGCGGTATCCCAGGGGTGTCTCATCCATTTCCCATGCAGTCATCCTGATTCTTCTTCAAGAGGGTTATACATGTACTCTACTAGACATGGGAAGGGAGTGTATTTTACAGACAGTGTATTGTGTGGAACACTACACTATCCCGCCAACAAGTACTATACATGTCACAGACCTGGTGAGGGCCTTGCGTGTGTGATGTGTGAGTGCAATTTGTCTTACAGATATGCAGAAATGCCATCAAGTCTGGTTTGGATATGGCCTTGTCTGCCAGACACAGGCCACCTATGATCAGTCTGTATGAGACTGAGTACAGGTACAGGGCTTTCAGCCTAGCTGTTTAGGATAGTTGTTGCAAACCCTGGAATTGCCTGGTCAGGGACATCTGTGGTTTTCTCAAATGCTGCATTTGCTTGACAAGGTACATGCCAAAGGAGCCACTGTACTTGGTAAAGCATCTGATAAGTGTGGAGTAAAGAAATGTTGTGGCCTCCTCATTCCTGAAAGACATACCCATATTTGTGAGGTGGGCCATGTAGACAGCTTTCCGTACAATGGTGTCCACATGGTGGGAATCTATCAGGTTGCTACCAACCTCGGTGTACAAGTTGCCTCACACCTGATTGCATGCTCAATACATTATTACTGTCATAATTAGTGTGGATGACATCTGCCACAGCAGAGAGAATGATGCCTCTCCTATCATTCGGTTTGCGGAAATGCTTCTTGCACCAGTCATTAACTGGGTGAGGGCATCTTGAGGGATGCTCACATTAGTAGGGGAATGTAAGATAGGGGCCAGCTTGCAAGCATCTGTACACCTGGTCAGCCACAGACCACTGCTTTTGTCCTGTACCAAAGATACATATATTACATATATCTCAAACAGTAGAGGCTCCCAGACTGATCCTTGGGGTACACCGCTTTGGAAAACTCTACTACTAGAGGTGGGTTCCATTACTTTGACCTAGTAGATACTACCATTGGGCCAGTTAGCTACCCATCTGGTAACATATAGGTTGGTGCCTAGCTGTGTATGTGTATGTATCCTGGCCACCTGGAGATTATTGTGTGAGAACTGGGCTAGGTGAAGGTAAGCGTGGTTCACCATCTTCCCCTCGTCCTTGTGTTTGTTGACCACGTCAGAGAGGTCAACCAGGTTTAATAGACCTGATCTCCCTTTGACAATACCATGCTGTGTGGGCTCAGGCATTTCAATGCTGCCAATGTCCCTGTTCATAATGTCCTTGATATTGCCTTCCAAGACCTTGCAGAGCAGGCTAGTTAGGCTGATGTGTACATGATTGGCTGGGTTGGTGGATTGCTCTGCCTTTATGTATATTAATGGTAGTGGCTGTCCTCTGTGCAGATGGGATGAAACTGGTCCTCAGGCTGTGGTTGACTACAGTGCAGAATGGATCTGAAAGCTTAAGCCTGTGTTCATGTAGGATGCAGCCAGGGATGGTATCAGGCCTATGGAGACTTCTGTGTGTTGCCTTTGAGAGGGCATTATGGACCTGCTTCCTGATGATGAGGGGAGGGGGGCAGCTGCTGTGCATGCACGTGTGTACCAATGAGGGGACAGAGGGGTGATGTTATCTGCAGCCAGTTGCCTATATCTATGCCGCATGTGTATGTGGTGTTATTGACCACCACTACAGAGCAGATTTGTGTGTTGCCTCTGGGATTGCAGACACATGTGTGGAAGGCCTAGTGACTGGCCTTGGTGGATGTGTCCAATTTGCACTCAAAAATAGTCTTAGGGTAATTCACCTGTGACCATATTTGCTTGTGCAGACCAAGGTGACATTGCTTCCAATAAGTCACCTGTTCCTTCTTGGCCCTGTCCAGCAATTATTTACAAATGTTATGGTATTTGTGTATTGCTGCTGTCCACCATGGCTGTTTACCCTTCCTTGAATGAGATGATGCTGTCCTGTCAGGTATTGATGAGTCCATACAGCTATGTAGGTGCCCACATTGTATTGTGGTGTGGGCCTGGACAATACAGATAGTTCCAACTGATGGGATGTTGGCTGTAAAGCTACTTCTACCTGCTCTGAGGAGATTTATAGTCATTTGTGTAAAGTTAATTTTGTTTGACCCTGACAAGGGGGGAGCAGGGGAGATGGTGACCTGAACAGTGATGGCTATGTGATCAGAGCTTAACAAGGAGGATGACACTGTAGGAGTGCTACAGTTGCTACTCATGTTGGTTAGGACCAGGTACAGGTTATTTCCACCTGTCGTAGGAGTGTTGACTGGCTGATCCACTGCATTGCCATTGACAAAGCCGAGGAATCTCTGTGCATTCTTGTCCAGGTGGCATAGGTCATGCACATTATGGTTGGGAATTTGAAGTCACCGAGGAGCAGGGTAGACAATTGAATCCTGACAGATTCCAACAAGTCTCCAGTAGGTGTGCTGGGTGTCCATAGTCATGGTTGGAGGCCTGTAGCTAGCTGTGATTTGAGTAGGTGTTTTGTCAACTGTTAACTGCACTCGGGATGTCTGCCGTATGTCATGCTGTTTGGCCAGCCTGGAGGTGTGTATGTGTATGTTGTGTTCATCACTCCACCTCCTATGGCTTTGCAGTCTAAACGTATGATGGGATGAGTAACCTGGCAAGGTTAGTGTGCTCTCCACAGCTACAAAGCAGGTGTCAGTGACTCCACAAATGTTGGCATCCTACAGGGAAAGGTACACCTGCATTGACATGGGTTTCATACTAAGTCACTTAGCTCCTGTTAGAGCAAGACATCTGCACAAGGACACATGTCACTGGTGGGCAAAGGCCAGAAAATAGTGTCACTTTATGAATCTAGCTGAAACACACGTAGTTGCCAGCAAAGACAGTGTTGCATTCACAGGTCTACTCCACAGGATATGACTTCTGACAATCAAATGTATGCTATTATGTTATGACTTCAGTCTTCAATAGGTTGTCAGTGATGTGCTATACAATACACAACTGTATGAGACATTAACTACAAATAAGAGGCAAACATGTGGCCAGTCTGCAAAACTCTGGACAGTTGTCTGGTATGTGCTCAGTATATAACATACAGTTCAGCACACACTTCTGCTTCTGTTGTGTACTATGTACATACCCTATATGCGTCTCTTACATTTGCAGGACAAGCATATGTATCATAGTAGCATTCACAGATGACATATGAATATGTACAATATCCCAGGTAGCTGGCCTAGCAGTGCCACACTCGGTATTGCACAACAGACACTCGAGTAGTAGTTATACATGAGCTGACAGGGGCCAGAGATGTAATCCATGTCAATGCAGACTGGGCAAGCAGAAATGACCATAGATGCATGGACAACAACATGTGAGTCCAGCAGGTCTTGCTGCATAGGCAGCAGCTTGCCTTTTGTAGGCAATGCTCATGAGCAGGTGATGGCCTGTGTCTCCCACTTGCTACATGCATCCAGAGCAGCTGTGTTGTCTCTCCATTAGCCAATGCCATAGCAACACAGTGCTATACTTAAGTTCTTCATGTGGGCCTCTCCCCTTTTTCTTGCCTGTGTGGAGGACATTATGGATGTGTCGGGGCTACAGCTTCACAGACAGTAGGTAGAAATACCTGTAAGGACAAGATATGTGGAGATGGCCCAACAACATGGGGGACAAAGCTCTTGAACTGGGTACAGATTGTAAGTAATATTGCTGTCATACACATAGAGGATTGCTAGATTAACAGGGTTTGTCTGGACATGCATTTTCTGCGTGACTTGATGTCTGACAGTGATATGTCTCTGACATACTGCTCAATTGTCCAAATGTCCACAGACTGCCCAGAGGACATTATTTCATGACTGCACTCTTGGTATCATACCAGTGACTTAGCAGACTCCTGGAAGTGGTATGTGGCATTGGCCATAAATATGGTCCCACACCCTGGACATTCTGTGGAAATCTGTACATTTGAGAGTTATTTATGTCTGGATATTGATAACAGACTGCCAATATTGTGTAGCAGTGTTGTGTGTAAAAGTTTGTTGGGCTGAGTAGGGAGATGTGAATGTCATAGCTCATTTTCTATATGACTGTGCATGCTACTACAGTTGCTGGTGGTCTATCAGGTGTATATGTTTGTAGGGGTAGACTGGGAAATGCCCTGTAATATCTCAGGATTCCCAGGAGACTGTGAGTTGGGCCAGTATATGTCAGTGTAGTGTGTGACTGGCAATCAGGATATGTTTGTTCAGTCGTTCTACTCTAGAGTTCATTTTGGTACTGGTATATTGCTGTGACTGTGTTGCAAATGGTTGTGGGTGGGCATTTTCACACCAATATCTGCTTTTCCCTACAGTTCAATCCCTGTAGTGCATGCTCTATTTGGAAATACATGGGTTATTCCCCAGAGCTGATTTGGGGTAGTGTCATGTTGGTCTTACTGTGGTTCAGATGTTGCTGGATGAAATTGTTGGCAGCTCTCACTATTTTTTCTCTTCTGTTACATGATTGCAGTCATGCCTCCCCAGTGTCCAGATATCTAGACACTGTCCAGATGCGTGGCTCATATGTTTGGTCTGTTCCCCATAATAGTTGTGGGTTTCTGAGAAATCACTAGGATGCTGTGAGCATTGACTTCAGTAAATAATGACATTCATTTGTATTTCACACTTGGAATCTATCCGGGATTATATGGTAAAATCAAACCATGTTACTCTAGCAGACTTCTACACGTGTAACAGCCACATTTCAAAGATGTCACTATTGTTTGCCCTTTATCACCCCACTTTGTCAGGCTTTTCGCAAATGTATTGCAGTAAGAGGTTGGTTATCTCTCTCTCTCTCTCTCTATATATATATATATATATATATATATATATATATATATATACATATATATATATATATATATATATATATATATATATATATATATATATATATATATATATATATATATATATATATATATATATATATATATATATATATATATATATATATATATATATATATATATATATATTTGTGTGTGTGTGTGTGTGTGTATAAGAATACTACAGATATATATATTTCCCTTATGTGAAATTACTGTAGTGCATGATATGTTTGTGAAAACATTGCAAATTCCTACAGCTCAGATGATGTAGAAGTGTGTTGGTGTGATTGTAGTGCACAGGATCCTGTTTTCAAGACTTTGAAGTGATGACTTTTTTCATTAATGTTAAATGACCAGAATGCATGATATGTTTGTAAAAGCATTACAAAATCCCAAAGCTCAGATAATGTAGTTGTATGTTGCTGTGATTGTAGTGCACAACATGCTGGGCTTGAGACTTGGCAATGCTGATTATTTTGTTGCTGGGCAGAACAAGGGCTGATGGAGACAGAGTGATAAAGCCACTTTTAAGCAGATATAAGAGGGTTTGCGTGGTTTTGCATGAAGCTAAGTGATGCTAACAGATGATTAAACCCTCTTAGCTTCTCCCACTTACACACATGCTAATTTTAATTAAAGAAATGAAAAAGGGTGATAGGAAAGTGGTGAAATGGGGCAAGCAGTGGATAAAACATTAGGAAAACCAGCTGGAGATGTGCTTGATGAGTGTAGGAAAGGGCCATAGCTCTACATCTCTTCTCCAACAACAGCTTTGAATAATGTGTAGAATTTGGAATTTACAGCCTCACACACCACAGGGAGGGGTGTAGGTGACGGACATTTGTAGAATAATTGGTGGGTAGATTCATTAATTTCACTGTACATGGAGGTGAAATGTAGAGCTATGTGTGGGCCAATTTTTGTTTTGTGGGGCAGATGGCCTTTTTTTTTTTTTTTTAGATGTGAGTGAGATGTTAGGGAAGGGCTGTAGGTATGTTTGGGAAGGTTGGTTTGCATGTTAGGTAGCACTTGCAGGAAGACAAGACACACAAGACAGCAGATAGGGGCAGTATATGACACATGAGGGGGTAAACACCTTGGACGGGGAGGGTGGTTGGGAATCAGAGGCCCATGAGCCCCCAAATGGATACATTGAGACTGAGGTCTCCACCCATGGGCAGTCACCACTGCACCTTCACGGCCCCAAAGGTGGCTGTGCTGGGGGCTGGACAAGAGGGATGGCCTGCCCCTCGAGGTGCACCAGGTGGCTCTCCATCTGGTGCACCTGCCCATCCAACTTGGAATGAATGATGCTGTGCACCATACCCCAGAACATTCTGAGGGTGACAGGCTTCTCTTCATGCCCGTGCCCGGGGGGGTGATGAGCCCTGTTCCCTGAGGTGGTTCCACCCAACAGTGGTGCAGGACCAGCAGAGAAGGATGTTCTGGATTGTGTCCCAGACATGCTGGGGCCCGGTGCCATGGCCAGATGTAGTGAGACAGGCAGATCCGCCAAGATCTGCCTTCCCAAACATGCTATGGTGTTGTTGTTTACCCAGATATATTGGTTAGTCATGACCAACACATTGCAAAATAAGTTATAACAGCATGCATGGGTGTTCCCATAACCCAAACCAACAGATTTGAAACAGTTGCATAGCAAACAGAACACATGCATAAATGGAACAACAGTAAGCATTTTAAAAGCATGCAAGTTACATTGATGACAACAGACCACCAATAATGGTATTTGAACAAGATATGTTAATATGCAACTAATGAAATATATGAACAATAATGGAACACATGTCCCAACAATAGGTTTGGAGAACAACATACCCATAGTATATAATTAATGATTATTGATCCAGATGACAGGTGGGGGGGAGAATAAACTGTCCATTAACAACTGCATTGGCTTATATTTTTTACAACAGTATTGCTCAATACTCTACAGGTCTGACCTCTCTTTACGTCTACATATGGCCCATAGCTTCTGTGGCATATACATACCTGTTATACTGTCAACCTGTAATGGTATGTGGCAGACTGGATGAACTCTGGCTGCTTTACTGGAGGGGGCTTTTATGTGTCAGGGTTATTTACTTGACAAAGAAGGGGTACCCTGCAATGATGTTGGTGAGTCTGCTATTATCATAGTTCACCTGGATCCCTATCTGTGTCCAAGCTGATTGGCAGCATTGACCACTAGCCATGACAGTGTGACACTTGAATGACATGTATCTGGCAGAGGGTGTGGTGTATGTACCTATCCTGCTATCATTTGTAGGCATGGGTTTGGCTAATGGGACAGTTGTACATGGCGTATTGTTATACCCTTCATACAGCTACTACAACTATTTCATAAACTGTAAGACCTGTGGAGAAACTATCGGTTGCCACTATCTGACTGTTCTACAAATATTCCAGATTTCTTGAATGTATATATGCACATATCTCAGTACCACTTCCTGGATTCAAACTGGGTCTGGGTGTGCTAAAATGATCTGCAAGGCTCTTTCTCATTACACTAGGCTACTGGGAAACTGCTATCTCTTGTTTGACTGTTTTCTGCCTAATGCTCTGTGGGTTAGACAGTCTGATTTTGTAATCCTGAGATTCATGCATGACAGATGCTTACTGAACTGTGTATAATACTTTGAAATGATATGATCTGGAAAACAAAGGTTAGCACAAGGCACTACAGCAGGGGGCACACTATAATACATTTGACATTAGTATTCAGAGTTCAGATCTTAGTGCATAACATATGACATATTTCATGTATATCTTGATTTACAGCTCCAAAAGCTACTGTTTTGCATGCTAACTGATTCTTAAAACAACCTCTATTAATTCATGCTGTCAAAGTCATATTTTCTGTGCAGAATCTATACACATTCTATTTCTACAACAACATACCAGGATAAACACAACAGTTGGTGGTTTAGGTTTTTATTGTAGTTATATGACACAGTGCTCTACTACTGCATATGCTGTAGATGACTATTAGTCTGGCAAACTTTTCTTTAATCATTAGATGCAGAACACAGTAAACAATTTACTCCTTCTAACTTATTTCAATATATACTGAAAGGTAGATCTGTACTCACCATCCTGTCAGTGCATCCTTGTCAGTCTGTTGGCATGGGCCTCAATGTTCATAGCCCTCTCTTCTGCAGCTGTAGAGGTGAGAAACATTATGCATACCTGTCAATCACATACTCAGGCTAGAATTTGGTACAGCTATATCTGGAAATCTTACACACTGCTGGAGCATGCTGGTCCCGAGCATATTGGATCCATTGGGCCAAGAGCTCCCCCTTCCTATGGTTTAGGATGGCACAATGATGCCGTACCTGTTCCCCAGTTCGGGGGATTCCAGTGGCACTGGTGAGGTTGTGTGCTAGATGATCCAATGCCTCTGCTTTCTACTGAGAGCCCTGGTATTGGCCCTGCAGCAGTTTGTTGTCATAGTGTTCTATGAGGAGTCCAGCCATGTCCCTGGACTCCAGGATGCCCCAGCACAGTGCCAAAAAGCATGCTCCTTCTCCAGTGCCAGACATACTCCTGCAGAGGTCAAACTAAGCAGGTTATGGCTGTATCCCCACCTGAATGGTTTAAATAAGGCTATATTCCTGCCCTTTGTCATCATTGGACCATTTAGAAAATGGTAAGTTCAGCTAAGTAGTGCGCAAATCTGTTAAGCTGGGTTGAACAGTGCTTAAAGGGTAATTGCTGAGCATTGCTTAACAGTGCGCAAATCCATTTAGCTGACCGCTGCTTAGCATTCACATTTAAGCAATGCTTACACTGACTACACATAGCTGAGCACTGCTAACCTTGGCTCAATTTTCATTTTAAAAAATATCAGGATAATTACTTCATTAATCATTAATGACATATTAGTAATTGTATATGATTTACTTTACTTGACATCCCTCTATGTGCTTTCGTTACATTACCATGGGGTGCGATTATACTGTATGGGACACTTGTGTATGCATGGGTGATTTCACATGTTATATGCACTCACACTTACATTTTAGACCAGCTACACTACCCTGGTTGAAAAATACCAATTACTACATAATTTAAAACTAAAATAATTATTTTAACACTGCTTTCCCATGTAAAAATAAAGTGCCTGCCTTGGTACTTCAACCATAAACACCTGCATGTAAAGCCAGAACTCTAACAACTATGCTATTTCTGTGTGAGGATTTCAGTTGTATATTTTTATTTATCTCCTATGGGATGTTTCAGCAATGTTGAGCAGAGGGCCATAATGCACACACCTGCTCAGCTACGCTTAAACATACTTTAGAATGGGAAAAATATATATAAATTCATGAACCCACTTTATTTATATGTATCTGTACTCCTTGTCTGTCACAGTAAGGGAAATTGTAAAGGAACACATAGGGACAGATTTTAATTATTGGTCTTACAAAGTTAGGAAGTGTGACTGTGGTTTTCTAGCAAGTTATTGGCAAATCACTCGGGTTTAAGCCAGAACATACTGACAGACATATGGCTTTCATACTTCATACCCGTCAGGAAATCGCTGCTACTGCAAACCTTTTATTCTATCAACTTTCTGGGCTTGTCAGTGCAATATTTAAAAAATTTCCCTATTTTTGTGCCTTTGTCCCCCCATTATTTATGGCTGTGTACAGCTTTCTTGCTCTAGGAGGTTGAGAAGTATGTGGGGCAGGCATCTGGGCATTTTGCAGAAAGTTGTACAGTTGACAGCTATGGCCGTACAGCACTTCAAATAGCAGACATTTGTGTTTCAGTCTTCAAACCCTTCAGGAAGTTTGTGCTACTGCAAACCTTTTATTCTATCAGCTTTCTGGGTTTGTCAGTACAATATTTTAAACGTGTCCCTATTTTTTTGCTTTTGTCCCCCATTATTTATGGATTTGTACAGCTTGTTTGCTCTATGAGGTTGAGAAGTATGTGAGGCAGTCATCTGAGCATTCTACAGAAACCTGTACAGTTCATGGCTATGGCCGTACAGCACTTTCAAATAGCAGACATTTGTGTTTCAGTCTTCATACCCTTCAGGAAGTCCGTGCTACTGCAAACCTTTTATTCTATCAGCTTTCTGGGTTTGTCAGTGCAATATTTAAAAAGTGTCCCTATTTTTATGCCTTTGTCCCCCCATTATTTATGGCTTTGTGCAGCTTTCTTGCTCTAGGAGGTTGAGAAGTATGTGGGGCAGGCATCTGGCCATTCTTCAGAAACTGTACAGTTGACAGCTATGGCCATACAGCACTTTTACAATGCAGGGGGTGTGTGACAGAACCTGTCACACATTCACTGCATTGTTTCTTGCTCCACTATCTATTTCACTGTCCACAGACACTGAAATACTCATTTTATTTCATTTCAGTGTCCGTGGAACTGAAATACTTTTCAAAAGTGCCGTACGGCACTTTCTGAGTGCAGGGGGTGTGTTAGATGGGCATTCACTGCTTAGATGTCCCCTGCACTCAGTGCTGTTCATGTCTGCATAGCCATAATAGTAGTGTGCCTTCATAAATATGCAAGGTGCGCTACTGTTACAGCTGTGCTTATACTGACATGGTCCACTCTGTGTTGGAATAATGGTATTCCAACACAGAGTTTAATGAATCACGAGGAATTTGTATAACAAGGTTAGAATAATTCAACAAGATAAGTATAGTTAAGCACCCAGTATGAAAAATGTTTATATTACACAGTCAGCTGAAGCTGAAGTCATATTATGTAGTATTAAGAAGCTGTATTTGCTATTTACAAGAGAGTCAAATATTAAAGTAAATGTGTCAGTGGTTAGAAGGATACAGAGAGAAAGATAGTTATTAAACAGTGAGAAAATATGGTATGATTAGATAACATCACCAGGGGCATAACACTGGTATTTATCAAGTTTCAAAAGATGAGCTTTTAGTTGTGTCTAGAAGACATTGGTATAATAACATTGTTTGAGATTGAAGGGTAAATTCTCTGAGTTTTGGGTGGGAACAGAAACTCAGGGATCTGTGCATAGAACTTGATTTTGAGGGCTATAAGTAAGGAAGCTGAATGGCCATGATTCCTGAAGTTTGTAGGATGGGGTATATTATAGCAATTTAGCTTTAATGGGGAGAATATTTGGTTGTATATAAGTTTGAATATTTGCTTGACTGTGAGCTGTTTTTATTTTTCTAGGATTTTGCAGTGGTGTTCGTGATTTCAGGTTGGAGAGAGAGAGAGAGAGAGATGAGGCTGCAGATTTTATTGCTTGTTGACTTTATGTGTGTCATTTGCACTGAAGCAGATGCTACCAAGGAGAGACCATATTCCAGCTGCAAGGGGAGGATGCCTTTATTGATGGATGATCTGGGTGCTTTCGATAGAAATGAAGACAGATTATTGGCCCAGATTAGCAGCAAGTTAACCTTTTCTTGTTTCTTTTTCATAATGATACTCTTCTTTTTAAGACCCTCCATGTTGGCTTCTACCCTGTTATCTTGACCATGATACTGCCAACAGTTTCTTTGATTTCCAGGCAACTTTGTTCTGTGAACACCCCTGAGATTGAGAGAGGCAAAGTCATTTATTTCTTTCTTTGATTAGAATAATGTGAATTCATCAGGAAAATGAAAGATCATTGATGCAAAGATCCGCCCTGCCATTCTGAAGTACCTTCAGTCTTGAATCAAACCATATTACTGATAAGGAGGACCTGATAATCTATTATCTTGGATTGAAATTATATTTAATTTGCACATTGCACATTTTGTCTTGATCTTGCTTGCTAATTCTTGCATGACTTGATATTTTACATGTAAATCTAGTTGGTTTAGAATTTTGAAACCCATATTGCAGTTTCCATTCTTCCAGGTCTTTTTTTACATACACAAGGTAAGCCATTATTAAAGTATAGCTTGAGCTGAACCAGATAAATTAGGATGTTCGACCTCCCTTGATTATGATTTCATAGCATAATTCTATTGTTGCTTTCATATAGTCCATGGGGTTTGTTGGGAGTCATTTCTACAAGAGTTCACATATTTTCTCACAATGTGTGATCAACTAAGATGGTTAGTCTTGTGTGATATTAACATTTATGTTGATGAAAGGTCTATCAAACTGTCCATGGATCCTCACCATATTATGGAAAGTGTTGTCTGTCTTTCAGATAATTTCATCTGCTAGTGATATTTGTGAACATTCTTTGGACTTGATCTTCCTGCTTGGTTTTATTAATGTGATCCTAGAAGTAGAAACCATTTCATAATCAGACTACCACCAGGTTAATTTCAAGCTGATGTGCCAGCTTAAATGCCTAATATTTGGCTAGGCATTTACAGTTGAAGAACTTCTTTATTTGTATTTTAATGCCTTAATGGACCAGCTCCTTATGAAAATTAGTGCCAAGGATAAAGTATTTCTAGTGGAAGCATATAACAAGGCTGTCACTGGTGTGATGGACCTGGTTGCCTCTGTGTGCATGCACCTTATGTCTGTCTGAGCACATGATCCTTGCAATGACCAGTGATTTGATGAGCTATGCAGACAGGGGCACAGGGTGCAACGCACTCGTACAATATGCCACTTGAATGAAGACAAACATAGACAGAGGTACCCACTATAGGTTTTATGACCCAGAAAACTCACACAATGGGAAAAGCTTTTGTTTTGGGAGATATCAGCAGCTAGTCTTTCTGGTAGGTGATTGGCTTTGTGGCCTACTCTGTCTAATGGTTTTTAGTTTGGTTTTAATGGTTATGATGGAGATCAAGGACATTATTTCATCATTATGACTGACTTTTAACAAGCTTGGTCTTTGACTATCCAGGTTAGTTAAATTTTGCTTAGACCACAAGGGGTTCCATGATGTAACAGATTGTACAGACATTTAGGAGGATAGCAGTTTTCTTACTTATTTTTAAAAGGTACTAGTTAACTGTTATTCACAAAAAAATTCACTTTATTCACACAGATTGCCTTTTTCCACCGTTGTGTCAATTTTTTTCAGACCAAGGAACTTTATTTATTTATTTGTGTGTTTGTTTTGTTTATTTATAAATATATTCATGCATGTGTGTATGTTTACATATATGTATGTGCTAAAGTTTGTTAACTAGGATAGAGCACTGATGAATAAGTGGATGAATGTACACAGTAGTAACCACAAGCAATAACAAATTGCAAAAATGACTAAAGCTTCTGCACAAACATAATGGGCAACAATAAAATAAAGCACTGGTATAAAATTATACTTTAACGTTTGTTCTGAAGCTGTAGTCATTTTTGGTATTGGGTAGTACATTGATCCAAGAGGAGCAATTTTATTCTCAGCACAAGAACACATACTCAAAGAAAGGCATGTTGGTGCAAAAGAGCATCTTATAGCTGTTCCACTGCCAAATTTGGCATAATGTACAGAGGTGCAGTAAATTGATAAAAGTAAAATACCAAGAGTCAGGTCAAGACTTGATAAATAAAAGTAAATATATACCATAAGTAGGTATAAATAAAACTTCATATAGCAAGTTAACCTAATCTTAATGTAGATAAATAAGAGAAAAAAATATGATAGCCTCCTTGAGCTACGTTGATCTGATTTTAGATCTCAACACAAACTGAAACTGTAGTCAGTCTTGGTCCTCCTCGACCTTTCAGCTGCATTTGGCAGACAAGATCACAATACCATGCAGAGGCATTTGCATTCCTCGTACTAGTTCTTTTGTTTTTTTGAGTGGTTTGTCTTTTACCTTTGCTGTCACACCATCTGGTTATTTTGCATGTTAATTACATGGGTAGAGATGTATGCAGCATGATAATTGCTTTGCTATTATTCATGCTGCACATGACTTTTGCAAGACTTTATCAGAAATATAGATATCTGTTGTGATGCACTTGTTAATGATATCCCACTATACCTCTCCTTTTTTGCAAAGTATGCATCTAATTTCAGCATTCAAAGACAGCATGGCACTAATCAGTTTTATAACGTCTCTAGTTACTTAAAACTCAGTCCTTTAAAGACCGAGGTGATACCTGCACATTATGCTGTATATTTTTGTCTGTCTCAATTCCTTTGATATTCTACATTAAGCACAGACTGGGATTTGTGTACTTTGTGCAAAACCTGGGGGTGATGTTTGACAACTAGCTGGCATGCTGTTGCAGGTATCTGTGCTTTCCAAGTCTTCTCATTGTTGTCTAATAATATCTGACAAATTAAGAACATAACACATGTATCCAACTTGGCTATACTTATGCATGTCCTTGCATCCTCACATCATCATTTTTGCAATATGCTTTACTCAGGTCTCGAAGAAGGTGCCTCAGGCAAAGAACACATTGGCCACCATACAGACTAGTAAATCCTTGACCAGTCGTACTATCACTACACTGTGAGATCTACACTACATGCACACTGCACTAGGTCACTCTGTAAGATATTTGTCTTAAACTTTCCTGGGCTACCTTGCCTGGGTTCTATCTATGTACATAGGCTTTTTCACTTTATAACCGCTCTTGGCAATATAGAACATTAAGAAAGAGACACACAGCATTTACTAGGATTTCTTTGTAGAACTGGGAAGAGCACTTTTTCACCTGGCATTGGTCCTCTGGAAACAACTACTTTGTCTCACTTGCTCTTTTGAGATTGAAGTCTTATTTTGGAGCTCACTTATTTATTACATTTTGTTTGTGAATTTGATTTAAATTATAAATGACAGACTTTATGCTTGCCATTCTGTTCATCTTATGGTCTATTTCTTAGCCAGATTTTGTTGCAAGGCCTGTGTTGCCATGTTGTTATTATACAATGATTAAGTTTTATTCACATTAAAACATTTATCTCAAGCATAGTAGAACGAATAACTATATATGGACAGAGTACCAAGGGAATGGTTAGAAAAGGAAATGGAATAAGAACAAAGATAGAATGAGTACACCGAAGAAAAGCAAGCAGAACTTTAGGGGAGATAGATGTTACTGGAAAGGAATACAGCATCATAAAATATGGGTCTATGTTCAGTCATTGAGCAGAAAAATCACCAAACTGCATTACATCAAAAATACCATTCAGTGAACTCCTCATGTGGGGACCTGTGCACCCCACACACCCCAATAATTATATATACCAATTCCAAGTTTGCACTACAGTGGGGAAAGTGCAAATTTCCTGATCCCTAGTGTAATGCAATCTTACTCCAATGGCTCGATGAACAACAGGTTTAATGAAATATGCCATTCAATAATCGTTCCGTTTGGTGACTGAACATAGACCCATATAAAACAGTGCATGGGGCTGATTAGTGCATGCTAAATAACAAAGTACTATTGATGGCATAGAACAGGAGATAGTACTTGAAATGAGGGAACCCTAACAAAATGACTGGAAATGAGTACTGATGTGAGAAGTGAGCTACAGATCTAATCTAGGGAATTACAGAAGTAGAATTACCAGACATGATGAGAGGCTGAGAACATTTCATGGTCAACTGAATAAAGAAAGGAAGTGACCAACAAGGCTTGTGAACTTTAAGGAGAGCAGATGAGCTTTGACAATAGATAGAATATAAGTAAAGAGATATGTTCACGGAGATACCAGACCTAAATGTGTGAAATAGCACAGCATTGGTGATAAGTATATTTGTTCTGAAGTGAGGGGCTGTGCTTTCAAGGTACACAGTATTAAAGAAAACTCACAAGTAATAGGATTGCGAGGCAATATCATGAATGATAGACTATAAGGATGAAATTGATGATTTATTTATTTTATTTTGCTTTTTTTATTTATTTATTTTTTAATGAGGAACAGTCAAATGCATTTCGGTTACAGTGTCTGGATAGATCAACTATATTGATGTGTAGGGAACAATAGGTTGGTATCACTGGTGTTCCCTACAAGTTTAAAGGCAATAGGTAATGATATGCTAGTACTAGTTCAAGAATATATAGTAAACATAGAATAGACTGAGATGTTCTGTTAAGACTGATAATAATCAAATATGGAGAAAAAAAATCCTGAGTCTGAGGGATCTTTCAGTAATCTCATTAGTCTGTTATGGAAAAAAGAAATAATTCTAACTATAAAAAAGTATGCAGTTTTTCTCCATAATTTGAATATTTTATACTGTCAGAACTTAATGAGCTGTATTTAGATTATAGCTTGTTTGAGCAAAACATTTCCTGTCTCCTCTTGCAACTCCTGCAAATTCCTTGATCACTTACAACTTTGTTTTCTTTTAATCAACTAATCAGAGGAAACCATTACAAATGATTACCTTAAGTCCTTCAATCAATTCTACAAATACCATAATAAAATCTGGGAAGTAAGAACTGCACAGACTCTGTATTACACAATAACATTTTCTTTCAGCTTCACATGGATTGACAAAGTTATAAGGAAAATGTAAGAAACCTGGGCTCAAGTAGTAGGTTCAGAAATTTGAGAAGTTGACTGGAGGGGGGGGGGGTGGCAGCATTTAAATTATGGCTAACCCACCTGAGAAGTGGGATAGAGTTCTGGTCTAGCTATACACCATGATGAAGGCCTTTAGGTCTGCATGGATATCCAAGAATTACTGGAAAAACATATTTAGTAACAGTTTTGGGAGCACAGTAGTATGTGTACATGAACTACATAGACATCACTGCACTGCCTTCAACTGGGCATGCCTAAGGGTAGGTAAAGAGGAAAACTTTTCATACTGACAGAAAACTGCCTTACAAGCATTCTTCAATTTCCTCTTTGTTATCCTGTGGATATTGAGGGCTGAAATTGGGGAATTGCAGATACTGAATGATAGAGACAGGAGGGATATGCTAAAACAGAAGTGAAAAAAGGCAAGAAAGGTGAGTGAGATAAATTATTTACCACAACAGGAATACCTTAGGAATAATGATATTACTTTCCATATATATCCTGGAAAATATTACAAAACTCCAGACTTCGGAATGTCTGAGTACTAGAAAACAGGAAGCGTCTTTCAATTTGGCAATTTAGTTCAGAACAGTCATTCATCAAAATATGAATTTCTTCTAAGATGTACTTGTTACAACTTTCCAGTTTATTCTGTTTTAATCTTGCTTATGTACGTATGGACTATAAGACTTTAAATGAATCAAAGTGATAACTGAAAACTGTGACTAACAATCACTGATATAATTCTTGAACTTTCATCTCATACAAATGGATTTTTAATGTAAAAACATGTCCCTACTTATGGTAATCCTTGTTGGTTAAAGACAAAATAAATACAATTTACCGACAGAGGAAATTGCAGGACTGACTTGACCAGAATTCTTTCTAAATATGAGAGTACTTTCCCAAGTATTCTGTTGAAGTTTATTAGAAATGCTTTTGCTTGGCACATTTTGGATGTACTGCATATAGTCTACCGTTATTCTGCCTATCACTGAGAGCCTAATGCTTAACTCCTTCCATTTTATTTTAGCAAAATCTATCTGTTTTAAGTCAGAATTTTCTGAAACCATTTTGTTGACTACATTCCCTCCCTAGATATGTCCTGCATTAATTTTCTGTCTTTTAGCAAAAAAATTCCTTTTTATCCTTATTTGTTAACAAGCTTTTATGAATGTTTTAAATTAATGATCACAGTGGTCTAGAACCGCTATGAAATCATGTCAGCTATTCCTAGCAATTTCTAAACATCTTTATATGATTGCAATATAATGTGGATGAACTGAGTTTAGATATAATACTATTGTGTTGCATTTTATAAGATGCTGTTCCATCAATCCAATGCTGTCTAGTAAAATATGATGCTATAGTGATTACCATCAACAGCTACCACCATACAATGAGTTTGCTAGGTAGGCAGAGAAAAAAAAGGAGATTGCCAGGCCTTTCTTCTGTATCACAACACCCTGTGGACAATTTAGAATGATCAATCCATCTACTGCATGTCTGTGGGATATAGGAAACAAGAGTACCTGAGGGAAAACACACATGGACACATGGAATACATGTAGACTCCATATAGAGGGCACCCTAGTCAAAATGGTACTCACTAGACCACTGTGCAACCAAGATGCTCTTTACATAATAAATAGGCAATAACTCATAACTTGATCCATACTTTTCCTATTAAGAGAGGTTTAAAGTAGGCAAAGGGAAAAGCAAAGCTGGACAATGCAATTTACTCACATAAACTATAGCATATAACCAATTAAACAGCAAAAATTCTTTCAATTAGCACATTCTGCATTGACTGATATCATTATCAGTTTATCCAGGATAATCTAATTTTAAGCTAAAATCAAAAGTTACACAACCACTATCTTTTTCCTCACTTGTGCTGAGATAATCAATTTTTCAGGAGACAGATGTATTTCCTGGACTTTGCATAATATAATCCAATGTTTATGCCAAAATCAAGTTAAACAGCTAGCATATTTTTCACACTTATGCTGAGATCTTCATCATGCAGCTTATTGTGCTGCAGAGCTTTCCATTCCTGTGATGCTGGATCTTGTATTGACTTTGACTTCCTTTTAATCCACAAACATTCATTCATCAGAAGTGCTAAAACTGGGGAATGATGGCTGCTATCTACACAGTTTAGGAACAGTGACATTGAACAGCAGTAACTGTTTGATGCATGTGATGTTAACAGGTTGCAGTACCTGTATGAAGTTATGCACCCAGCAAGTAATGTGCAGGGGGGTACACAGAGAGCATAGGGGATTATGTACAAAAGAGTGTGCACAGAGCATAGGGGAGATAGTACAAAGGGGTATGCACAGATCATAGGGGAGATAGTACAAGGGGGTACACACAGAGCATAGGGGAGCTAGTACGAAGGGGTACACACAGAGCATAGGGGAGTATGTACAAGGGGGTACACACAGAGAATAGGAGAGTATGTACAAAGGGGCACACACAGAGCATAGGGGAGATAGTACAAGGGGGTACAAACAGAGCATAGGGGAGTATGTACAAAGGGGTGCACACAGAGCACAGGGAAGATAGTACAAGGGGGTACACACAGAGTATAGGGGAATATGTACAAAGGGGAGTATGTACAAAGGGGTGTGCACAGAGCATAGGAGGAATAGTACAAAGGGGTATACACAAATCATAAGGGAGTATGAGCTGCTTTTGATGTCTCTCACAATATATGAAGGCAGGTTCACATACCTTATAATGTTTGCCTGGAAAAACTCTTCTATGGCAGAGAATGCTCTATGAAAAGAACCTTTCAAATACTAGATGAGGAGGAGGCATACACACGTCTAATATACATGCCATTTATGAAGGATATAGCCACCTTGTTCGAGTCATTTAAAAAAAATCAGTATTTATCTGGTTCATAGCTCACAAAGTCATATGAACATTAGTAAGGGAGAAAGGTGTTGGAGCTAAATGCTACATCCTATGTCTTAATATGTATGGAAACAAGCTATGAAATTTGAATCCTAAACTGTGACACTGTTATGGCAAATTACTCAAAATTATCACTGGATTCATTGCTTTTTATTATGCTTCCATTTAACATGCATAGCTCCTGATGGCATCAGGACATATTTGGGGGATGGCATCTTTAGCTATGTGACTTCCCAGTTAATAACAGGCAACACAAGAAAGTAATTGATGTGAGCAACAAAATTACCTAAAATTGTTAAGCTAGGATATTCAACATTTCAGTTTGTCAGCTGCTATGAATATTTTCATACTCGCCTTCATATTTTCATATTTGAAAGAGTTACATGTTTTTGAATAGCAAGGTGTGAAATACATAGTAGAAGACAGTCAATAGATTTTTGCTGCCAGTATATAATGCTCTCTACTGCATATAGTACAAGTTTTATCAAGCAACTGTGAATATATCTATATTTTAATATGCATACTAATATTTTCAAAAATTAAGTGACTAAACTATTGCATGGAATGAGGTGAATCTTTACGAGATGACATTAATCAACATTTTATTATGATTTGCAGTGTATGTTGAGAGATGCTCAGCATTATTTGTGTTGTTAATTATGCAAATAAGAACATTTTCATATTTATATGAACATCTCATTAAGCAAGTACCCAGAAATAAATTCTTACTGTCATGTGAAAGCTCTGTCTGGCTGAGCAAAATTTTATACTGTATGTTTGGGTTATATAGTTCCCATGATATGAAAAGTTATTTGAGAAACTTTATACACAATGATATAATTATGGGCCTGTGTGCATTGTAATATAACACAATATTTTGATTCATATAATAAATAATAATCTTATAAAGAGACATTTAGATAAAAACAAGACAGTACTGAATTAAAGACTGTAAACACACTATTATCGATGTAAAGAAGATTTTTGACTAGTAACATTGTGTTTGTACTTTTTAAAATAGCATTTGCAGTTTACCGATATTTATATTTGTTTGATGTATTCTTTTCTACATAATTTTTCAGAAAATGCTTTGAAATATAAAAAAGGATGTGAAATAAATAAGTAAATATTTGGTATGCATAAAAACTATTTGCTGTTATAGGTTTGTGTTATACTCTTCATGCAGGTGGGCTAACATTCATGTTCTGTGGGCCATGATTCCTTAAGAATAGTGCAGGTAAATGGAGAAACTTCTAACACTATTGCATCTTTAGTTGGCCCTACAAGAAAAATCAAAAGCTTGAAAAGCAGGAATGAGCTGATGATAGTTTTAAAACTGTTGAAAGGAATGCCAATACATGTGGAGTTTAGAGTGGAAAAATTGGTTGTAGCGTATCTTTACAAGCCATTTGGTTGAGGATATCAATGAGACATGTGGGAAGAGGCTGTAGATGAGATTTTCTCTGAGTTAGTCTTCTTATAATCTGGGTATATAGGCATTTCCTTTGAGTATCATGATTTAGGTCCATATAATAAATAATAATAATATTAAAAAGAACCCTTTCATTAAAATATATGCCTGTAGATACTAGTAGTCTTAGAATATATAACATGGCATTAAATACTTAAGGGAGATATAATTATGTTACTTATAAATTTATAGTAGTTTGCTGGTTTAGATTTCTTTTTGAATGTCATAGGTCCCTGTTCAAATCTTTACCCAATTCTGTCTTGGGGCAATTAACAGCTTATTGGGTTTCATTGGCATTAAAATATTTGCCTTGATCTGAATCAGTGAACAGACATTTGTCTAGGATTAATAAACGTGGTCTTCTGACATTTTTTTTTAAATAAGTGTGACCTATGACTTATCAACACTAAAAACTGCAAGTTCTAACAGAAACATCAAAAATCAAAAATTGCTTAATCATCAATCACTTAAAAATGTTTGTGAAGAAGATATTGCCCAGCATACTCCCTGAAGCAGAGAGCTGCACTCTCCTTTACTTACATATACAAATTCCGTAGTCACTGTAGATTGGTGTAGGGAGAGTTCTCCTAGATACAGAAATCTCAGTGTTAGTACACAAATGGCAACAGTCACAATTTAGGTATTGTGTGTCATGTGACCCTGCCTTCTAGATTGGTCTTCAGAAAAGCTTCATGGGCTCAATATCTGTATCTCAGCCTTTTCACTTTGCAGTCATTGACAATATGTATTCTATTTGTGAGTATCTATCATGGGCTACAGTTCAATATAGAGAATTGTAATATATTAAACAAGACCTCTCTATTTCATTTTAATCAATATGAAAATATTAACAAATTCTCTGTAGACAGTGCATTATGCTTATCCCAGTTCAGTAGAAGGCCTGACCTTTATGGAATTTAGTCATAACAGTTATAGACAAGGAAAGTGGATGTTCATCTTGTAAAATCAAGTTTATTATGGGACAATAATATAAAAAGGTTCTCTGGATGGAAGATGGTTTATTTGTACCAGAATTCAATCAAAGCATGATTCTGTCCAAGGCTTCAAGGTTTAAATCTCCTCAAGCTATGTAAAGCATGAATATGATACACTATTTCTCATTTAATTTAACATTGTTGTAACAATTAAAATACAGCCTTTGACAAATTAAAATAAACACTGCAGCATTAATTTTGCTAACTAAGATTTCTTGACTTTCTGTCTGCGTCTTTCCATATTAGGCACAAGTTCCAAATTCCAAAAAAGAACTTTATACACTTGTCATGTTGGCACTTTTATGCTGGCAGGAAATAAATTGTCAAAAGTAGACTGAAACACAGAAATCCATCTTGCAATGAAAACTGATTTAAAATACACTAACACCGGGATTCATGAAGCTTGGCGCAAGGCCGGCGTTAGGCTTGCGCCGACCGTGGGGCATGCAGATGGAGCAGTAGTGCCATATGTATATTAATGAAGACGTGCTGCTGCCACATCCACGTGCATAGGAAACGAGCGTGAGTGCATGGGGTGTGTCGAAGCGCCGCACGGAGGCGTGGAAATGTCGACTGTTTACGTGCAACCTAAAATGCTAAATATTACAGTCTGCCTACAATAGTAATCACACCTGTCAGTGTCCGTGGATACTGAAATGTACGCAAAGCATGCAAGACAGTTCTTGTGAACAGAAGATTAAGAAGCAAACACAAATGCATGTAGCCGAATATCGTGTCCCCATCCCTCGAACAAATGACATTTAAAACCGTGTGTCAGTATTCTAATGCAGTGTTGATAGTTATACCAAGTGGAAGCAAAACACATTGTGTTAGCTTGCCGCCAATAGCTAAGTCTAGCCAAATGGTGAGGGTTACCACCTGTCCCACATTGTGAGGGACAGTACCCATCTGGGCAGTTGTGTCCATACCAAAACCATTATAAATGTAAAATATCCTGCGACTGTATGACATAATTATGCCCCACATCTCATGTAATAGTCACATACAATAGTTATTTCCTTATGTAACATACCTACATGTTACAAGAACTAGAATTAGCAAGTAAACGAAACTTAAGAAGCATCTAAACTGCTACAACAATAAGCTTACATGTAGGCATAAAACAAAAGTACTATCCGTTGTACTGACTGTGGGTATGTGTTGTCCTGTAAAATCTGATTTGTGTCCAGAATATATCCCATCCTGGCCATATGAAAAGGTGGCAACCCTACCAATGGTCAGAGCATTCTGCAAAAATCTGCCCATTTGCGGTCCACACCGTTCTTGCCAGGATGTATCAAAAATGAACGGGTATTACCCGGGTCTATTTACCATATCATGAAAGATAAGTATTTGCATGTACCTATGTGCGTGATGTACAGCATGTGGAAGGTGAAAAATGCTAGGGTAGTTCTCACACCCATACAAGTACCAGAGATATGTAGTGTATGCAATGTGTTCCCTTGACTGTGCCATGGGCCATCAACCAGTGAAGGGATGGATGGAGTGTGTGGAGTGGAATAAGGGTATGGGGGGCGGGTAATGTAATAATCCGCAAAGGCGAGACTGTGTTGGATGCACAATAGGTAAACTGGAGGTGTATGAGGGAGCAGTGGGTGAATCAGAAAGAAACACAAAGAACAAACATACACATCTGCAATACAACCCGACAAGCCATACTGTAGAACACAATCACACAAACATATGAATATTAAAATGTGTGATACACATGTACAGAAACGTCATCGGCACATGCCCAAATAATGGTCTGGACGGAACTGAGCCATGCAACTACAACACACCTGGATGTATAATTGAATACCCATCATCCCCTCTACAGCACACAACCCCCCCCCCCCCATTCCTGAACATCCACCAAATCCAGCCATACTCAGGCTACTAGCTTGGCGCAGCCATATCTACACATAGTGACCACTACTCATATCTAGTAGGCAGTGTCACCCTAGGCAGTGTCAGGATTGCAAACTATGTATCCCTTGCATGTAAAACCCTAGCACATTTTCGTAAATCCAAAAAAAATTGAAGGTTATTGGCTTGTTCAATTTTTGGATATCCCTCATGGGATAAGTATCCTGTGTAAACATCAGACTTGGTATCATGACACAATGTCCAGTCCTGTAGACATCTGGACACAAGTTGTATGTGCAGTAGTGGTTCACGAGACTGCTCAGCCTCTAGCCGGTCATGCAGAACCTACTACCCAGAATCAAACACCTGCCTGTGATGCACGGCTCCCCACATGAATTATCGAGAAAATATACTTTTACCTATTTATACCTTTATAAAAATACTCAATTCACATGCCCCCATACGTTCAGCCAAGGTTAAAAACCTGACTGCTCCATGGCTAACAAAAGACTCTAAGTATAAAATCAAACTTAGAAACAAAGCCTGGGACAAATGGCGTGCCTCCAAAACCCCCCTAGACCGATCTCACTTCCAACAACTTAGAAATGTGACAAAAAAATCCATTTTACTAGACAAAAAGAACTACTACCTCCAACTCCAAAATAAACATCAACTTAATCCCCAAAAGTTCTGGGCAGGTATTAACAACCTTCTCCATCCAGGCAAGACCTCTACCCCAACTCCGAATGACCTAAATGATAAAAGTCCTGAAGAAGTGGCCAATGCATTTAACTCTTTCTTTATTAATGTTATCAAATCTTTAGCGGCACAACAAACTCTGACCAACCCCACTACCATGAGTTCGACTCTGAAGGCAGAACCCTCCTTCCACCTACAACCTGTTTCCACTTCCCTCATTAGATCCCTTCTGCAGAAACTAAAGCCTACTACCATTGCTGCTGACCTTCTACCAGCTGACTACCTACAAAAAGCTGCAGAGGTCATAGCCTACCCCATCTCCATCCTAATTAACCGCACCATAACGGAATCTACTATCCCCTCAATCTGGAAAATCTCCCACATCATCCCTCTCCATAAAGGTGGCACATCTACTGACGTATCCAACTACAGGCCAATAGCCATATTGTCACCACTTGCTAAAATCATGGAAAAATGCATACACAATCAACTAGTACCCTATCTAATCCAGAACAAGCTCCTAACTACCTCACAGCATGGCTTCAGACCCAAACACAGCACTACCACTGCCCTCCTGTCCTTCACTGACACAATAAACCACAACAAAAACAACAAAAACATGTCATCCGCTCTCTTTCTTGACCTATCAAAGGCCTTCGATATGGTCAACCACCAACTACTGCACAACACCCTAAAAACATTTGAACTAGACAACACAACACTCAAGTGGTTCCATGCCTATCTCTCAGACAGAAATCAAGCCGTACTATGGCAAAACATACTCTCACCCCTATTACCTAACACCATAGGGGTTCCCCAAGGCTCCATCCTGGGACCCCTACTCTTTTCTATGTTTATAAACGACCTCCACACAGTCATCCCCGAGTCCTCCTGTATACAATATGCGGACGACTCAACACTCATAAACACGGACAGGTCACCAACTAAGCTATTATCCAAAACCCAAGACTGTCTCACTGCAGTTGAAGACTGGTTGCTAGGTCGCCATTTCATCCTTAACACTAAAAAAAACAAACTATTACTCTTCCAGCCTACCCATAAACCTACCCCCATACCCTTTTCTGTTCAATCCAAAAACGAGACTACTATATCCCCAGACTCAAATTCCAAATTACTAGGTGTTACCATAGACAACAAACTCAGATTCGACCTACACATTAACCAAACTATTAAAACAGTTAACAAAAAACTGGGGTCTCTCTATAGAATAAGATCCTTTCTTACTCCCAAAGCAAGAGAAGCCACAGCCCGCTCTCATCTCCTCTCCTCACTTCTTTATGCCTCTCCCATACTTACCAACCTGTACAAATCTGACCTAAATAAGCTCTCTGGCTGCTACAATCACATTGCTAGATTTGTTACTGGCATGCCTTACAAAACCCATCACTGTATCAACCTGCAAAACCTAGGCTGGGTGGAACTACCTAACCTACTTCAACAAACCCAGCTAACTATAGCTTACAAGATCCTCCATCATCCTGATTCCATCCCTGCACTGCGTAATTTAATCACCCCATATCTAAACCTAACTAGTCTGCGTTCAGCAAATAGGCTACTTGCACAAACAGTCAAATCCTGTAACTCGGGAGGTGACTCGCTGTTTGCAAATTCCATTGGTAAAATATGGAATTCCCTTCCGCCTCCACTCACCACCACCACCTCTTTATCCAAATTCAAGAAAAATCTAACCCTTCACTTTAAAAATCAGTGGCTCTGTCAGTGTTCCAAACCAGACTAAACCCACCACCCTCCGGAACCCCACTTCTCCTCATGTTTACCTCTAGGCTCTTCCTCTATCTAGCATTTACTCTGACATTTTCTCCTTTTAAACCTTATATGTTCATCAATTACTTAATCTTTCTACCTACATATTAGTCTTATATGTTTATCAATTACATAATCTTATTGTACCTACGTATTAGGCTTAGTAAAGAGCAGTAGTTTCTCTGTTCACTTATCTCTTTGTACCTATGTATTAATTATCAAAACATGTAATATATTCTCTGTTTATAAGTATGTAAACTAATGTCAATGTGGAGCTTTTCTCCACGGGCCTCCGCTGAAAATGGACATGTATCCAGTCGGATTTTCCCGGTCAACAAATGTAAAATAAATAAATAAATAAATACTGTACACATTCGCATAGTGGCAGTTGGATATAGGGTGATTAAGGCGCTGAAATAAGCAGGGTACCTCCTGTCCCACTTTGTGAGGGACAGTCCCTGTTTGGGTAGGTGTGTCCTGACCAAGAATGATACAATGGCAAATGCCCTATGATTGTAGGAAATAACTATGTACCATATTTCATGTAACAGTTGCCTTAAACAGTTATTTCTGTATGTATAATACATCAATCTTAGAAGAAACAGAATAAGCAACTAAAGTGCTACAGGAATAAGCTACATATAGGCATAAAACAAAAGTTCTAAATCCTGTACTGACTGTGGGTTTGTGTTGTCCTGTAAAATCTGGTGTGTCCAGAATATATCCCATCCTGGCCATATGAAAAGGTGGCAACCCTACCAATGGTCAGAGCATTCTGCAAAAATCTGCCCATTTGCGGTCCACGCCGTTCTTGCCAGGATGTGTCAAAAATGAACGGGTATTACCCGGGTCTATTTATCATATCATGAAAGATAAGTATTTGCGTGTACCTATGTGCGTGATGTACAGCATGTGGAAGGTGAAAAATGCTAGGGTAGTTCTCACACCCATACAAGTACCAGAGATATGTAGTGTATGCAATGTGTTCCCTTGACTGTGCCATGGGCCATCAACCAGTGAAGGGATGGATGGAGTGTGTGGAGTGGAATAAGGGTGTGGGGGGCGGGTAATGTAATAATCCGCAAAGGCGAGACTGTGTTGGATGCACAATAGGTAAACTGGAGGTGTATGAGGGAGCAGTCGGTGAATCAGAAAGAAACACAAAGAACAAACATACACATCTGCAATACAACCTGACAAGCCATACTGTAGAACACAATCACACAAACATATGAATATTAAAATGTGTGATACACATGTACAGAAACGTCATCGGCACATGCCCAAATAATGGTCTGGACGGAACTGAGCCATGCAACTACAACACACCTGGATGCATAATTGAATACCCATCATCCCCTCTACAGCACACAACCCCCCCTCCCCCATTCCTGAAATTCCACCAAATCCAGCCATACTCAGGCTACTAGCTTGGCGCAGCCATATCTGCACATAGTGACTACTACTCATATCTAGTAGGCAGTTTCACCCTAGGCAGTGTCAGGACTGCAAACTATGTATCCCTTGCATGTAAAACCCTAGCACATTTTCGCAAATCCAAAAAAAATCGAAGGTTATTGGCTTGTTCAATTTTTGGATATCCCTCATGGGATAAGTATCCTGTGTAAACATCAGACTTGGTATCATGACACAATGTCCAGTCCTGTAGACATCTGGACACAAGTTGTATGTGCAGTAGTGGTTCACGAGACTGCTCAGCCTCTAGCCGGTCATGCAGAACCTACTACCCAGAATCAAACACCTGCCCGTGATGCACGGCTCCCCACATGAATTATCGAGAAAATATACTGTACACATTCGCATAGTGGCAGTTGGATATAGGGTGATTAAGGCGCTGAAATAAGCAGGGTACCTCCTGTCCCACTTTGTGAGGGACATTCCCTGTTTGGGTAGGTGTGTCCTGACCAAGAATGATACAATGGCAAATGCCCTATGATTGTAGGAAATAACTATGTACCATATTTCATGTAACAGGTGCCTTAAACAGTTATTTCTGTATGTATAATACATCAATCTTAGAAGAAAAAGAATAAGCAACTAAAGTGCTACAGGAATAAGCTCTCATCTAGGAAAATAATTAAAGTTCTAAACCCTGTACTGACCGTGGGTATGTGTTGGCCTAAAAAACTGGTGTGTCGCAAATATATCCCATCCTGGACATATGAA